>NC_068362.1:5165172-5220172 GCF_020536995.1 Dreissena polymorpha
ACAAGCCGGCTAATGTCCTGCCAGCACAACCTTTTAGACCGCGGGTCGTAGCCGAACTCTGTCCAGCATGCAACACGTGCAGACAGTCAGTGCGCGCAGCTCAAAGTGCTTACACGCATCTCTTCCGGCTATGGATTTTTGTGCTTAGGACAATTGTTTATCTTTTATATGTCTACATACATGTGTGTAACCAATTGAAATCGTCATGGAAAAAATGGTCGATAGAGACAATAGTGACTTTCAGTTTGATAAATGGGTGGTAGACTTAAAACTACCACGTAACGTTATTCTTATTCGCTGCTTCGTGTCGAGGAAAGCGACTTGAAGGCTCTCGGTGTGCCATTAGGATGTACTAAACCTATCATCCAAGAAATTTGGAAATGGATGGGTAGCGTATCTCCTGCGTCAGAAAACCAGCTAAGCCCTGATGCAGCTTCAATCGACGGAGCTGGTAAGTTACTAGATGACTTACTTACCAGCAGCAATGGAGTACTATTCGGTGGCGACATAACACCCACATCTACGTTCATGGACCCTCGGTCCCTATTGACAATAAAGTCAACTTCAACGAAAGCTGTCCGTATAACACTGTTCCTGTCAGCATAAACAAAACGCCGACGACAAAGCAGGAGGAAAGATTTCGTTTTACGTTCTTCGGGCACAGAGATGGTCGTGCTAAAACAGAAGAAGATCACCCATACCTTGGTGTCTTCCTTGAGGAATGGGTTGCCGCAAATATGAGACTCTTGCATAAATTGCTAATAACAAAAGAACTCAAAAGAGAGGACACTGAATACTATCTGGCTTACACAGCCCGAATATTCGAATTTGCGGATAAATATGAGAGGAATAGTGTCCTTCACTACGACTTCCGATATAGAGAGCTACAAGCTGAACACCAGTTTAAATGGGCCAAATTTTTCCCGTATATGGAGCTCCAAATCATAACGCCTAGGGTGCAAAACACCTCGTCCCACCATGGCACAGGACCAACAAGCAAACAGGAAGACTGTAGGCTATTCAAGGTAAGAGGGGAATGTCCATTCGGCAACAGATGCGGTATCGCCATAACAAAGCGAACGCCTCTGACACCCAAGAAGCAAACAAACCAAAAAACCACTAAGCCGACCTACGTCTTTAAATTTTGAAGCAAGGAACCGCCATCTACCGACCGATTACGAAGATAGAGAATTTTTATTCGGAGGAATAAAGCATGGATTTAGCATCGTGGATACAGAACTGATCTCGGACAGTGTCGAAGTTGAAAACTATTCATCGGCCAGAAACTTTAAAATGCGCGCGCTTTGTGAAGCCCAAATTGTTACGGCATTAGGAAATGGGCATTACAAAATCGTCGATGATAAAACCCTGATCACCTCGGCACTAGGAGCTATTCCCAAGGGACTTAACTCCTCAAAAGTAAGAACAAATCATTTAAAGTACCAGTCAATACAGGACGCACTCAGAATGATAAGTCCCAATTGTTAAATGGCAAAACTGGACCTGCAAAACGCGTATCGTAGTGTTAGCATTCACCCATCGAATTACGAAGCTACGGGAATAAAACGGCGATTCCACGGTTCTTCAAAATTCACGTACATGGTTGACACTAGACTTCCATTTGGCGCTTCGCGATCCCCGGAGATATTCAACAAACTTACGCAAGCCGTGCGAGTGATAATGCAAAGGCAGGGACATAATTCTATTGTTGTGTATCTGGACGATTTCTTAGTCATATATAAAACCTATGATGGATGTCAACGTTCACTTTACACACTCATGAAACTAGTACGTGAGCTTGGGTTTCAAATAAATTACAGCAAATGTGACGGCCCTTCCCAAGAAATCACCTTTCTCGGTCTAGTTTTAAACTCCGATAAAAGGACAATAAGAGTACCGGAAAACAAACTACATGCAATCCATTATCTTCTGCACAAAACGCTCAACTTTCATATGGTTACGAAACATCATATATAGCAACTCGTTGGAAAACTTAACTGGATAAATCAATGCATCTATGGATGTCGTTTTCATATGGGCCGTTTAATAGACCGTGCAAATACTCTGCGCGCTAGTGGACACAGAACCCGTGTCACAATAGACATGAAACAGGACATATTGTGGTGGCTGGAATTCATGAAAATATTTAATGGAACCATGCCAATGATTGGCGATATGTCGACAATTTCTTTCAGTATTGACGCTTGCAAAACATCTTGTGGCGCCTTTTTACCAAGGAAACTTTATTTACATGCCATGGACACAAACTACTTCTCAACTGCCTATTAAAGGGGCCTTTTCACAGATTTTGGCATTTTTTAACTTATTCATTAAATGCTTTATATCGATAAATGTAAACATTGGATCGTAACAGCTCCAGTAAAACATCAAGAATAAAATTTAAAAAAGGAAAAGAACATTACCCGGTCCAGGTTTCGAACCAGTGACCCCTGGAGTCCTGCCAGAGTCCTGAAGTAAAAACGCCTAAGCCTACTGAGCTATTCCGCCGAGCACACATATTTGACGTATTTTATACCTTATATAAGCAATCTTCGTAGTTTCACAAAATTTAACGACAAAAACAGAACTCTCCAAATTATTCAATCGTTTCGCGTTGCAACGCTTTATAATTTTTAGGTTTTAAAATCGTCAAAAGAAGCATATAATGGCTATATTAGACCATGGTAAATGTTCAGTATTACTGTTTCCTCACAAATATCATAACTAAAACGAAAATTTGCGAATCTGAAACAACTTTTTTCAATTTTGTCAATTTACCAAAGCGTGAAAAGATCCCTTTAACTATTTAGAAGTGTTATCAGTGGAAATTGCTGCAAGACGTTGGTCACATATATGGTCTAATCAGATGGTTTATGTTCACTGCGATAACATCGCAGCCTGTGACATTATTAACAAGGGTTCTAGCAGACAACCAATCGTAATATACTCGTTATGCCGTGTCTTCTGGTTAAGCGCAGTGTTTAACTTTCATATGCGCGCTGTTTACTACCCAGGTCGTTTAAATACACTAGCAGACAATGTATCCAGGCTTCATGAGCCTAACGGTATAAGGCGACTTATGGAAACAATGACTCAGGTCGGCGTTTCCACTAACATGTATTAAAAGTGAACGAGAGATGGAGTACCAAAAACCACAAATTTAACTCCGTAAAACAGTATCTGAATATAATTCGCCGTTTGCATGCTGAGTGGAATCTTCCGAACCCGCTTACAAATGACCTCCGCCTTACCACAATGCTGCAAGGCATACGCCGACACCTGGGTGATAATGTGGTGCGCAAACGACCGATTACCCCTGCTATGCCCCTCGCCATCAAATCAGCCTTGGAATTTACGAACTCGTTTGATTCAACCGTATGGACAGTCGCACTAACGATGTTGTATGTACTATTACGGGAAAGCAATATTTAACCGAGTCTTGGCAAGGCCTTCGATCCTGACAAACAATGACGATTGTGTGACATAACGTATCATAATTGATGTATTCGGTTGCACGTTCGATGGAGTAAAACTTACCAGTTCCAGTCTAAATCATTGGACATTCCATTACTACGCCTTAAAGAACATCGTCTATGCTCGGTGCAGGCCATTTTTCACGCTTCCCGACAGACTGCCGGAGCTGACCCCATTGTCCCCACCTTCCTGTGTGATACATCTCAGACGATTTTCGACAGCGTCTCCGAACAATTCAATTAATGCAACGCGCAATCAAATACAGCTTGTAATTATACATCGTTGTATAACGTCTACTTCTACTAACCAACACCTACAATTGGGTTTGGGAAGTTCAATAGTCAATCAATGTATGTTCATACAGTGCTTTTGTCTCATTGTTGATTTATGTTATGTGGAACATTACGAGCTTGATATAATTGTATTTATAGTATCATTTAATGTGCGTACCTTCGCTTTGTCATAGATCATTACTTGAATTCACATGTATCACTCAGCGCTACCAATAAGATGTTATAGATGTAACTTTCGCATGGTATTTGTTGACGCATACTACTATTTGATTTATGTTCTTTTAAGCGCCCATTCTTTAATGTTGTATATTATGTACGGTTAGCGCGCGCTTTATGCTTTGATATTATATGTACTTGCGCGCGCACTTTTGTACTTTGAGCTGTAGTTAGTATGTAGAAATAAAGCTCTCTTTCCCCCCTTGATACTTTGTTTGGTCTTAAGTTTAAGTTGAATTAAGATTCTTAATTGTATTTAGACGAGAGACCAAACGCGCTCTCGCCCATATGTTTGTCCTGCCACGTATGCTTTATGATCACAAGCCGGCTAATGTCCTGCCAGCACCACCTTTGAGACCGCGGGTCATAGCCGAACTCTGTCCAGCATGCAACACGTTTAAGCAGTCAGTCCGCGCAGCTCAAAGTGTTTACACGTCTCTCCTACCCACCCACCCTTGTTTAATTATGATAGGCTCGAGCAATTCTACTATGCGGAATTAAAGTCAAACAATGATGTATGTTTCTTGGGAAGGTCAATAGTCAATCAATGTATGTTCATACATTGCTTTTATCTTATTGTTGATTTATGTTATGTGGAACATTACGAGCTTGATATAATTGTATTTTAGTATCATTTAATATACGTACCTTCGCTTTGTCATAGATCATTACTTGATTTCACATGTATCACTCAGCGCTACCAATAGGATGTTACAGATGTAAGTTTCGCATGGTATTTGTTGACGCATACTACTATTTGATTTATTTTCTTTTAAGCGCGCATTCTGTTGTATATTATGTACGGTTAGCGCGCGCGTTATGCTTTGATATTATATGTACTTGCGCGCGCACTTTTGTACTTTGAGCTGTAGTTAGTATGTAGAAATAAAGCTCTCTTCCCCCCCCCCCCCCCCTGAATACTTTGTTTGGTCTTAAGTTAAAAACAGGAAGAAAACCGTTCTTCAGTTCATATTGGATCTTTTGTAGCGACAATGATTTAACGGCGGCTATTGTTCGAAATTCAGCGACGTGAATCCAACAGGAAGTCATTTTAATCGATCGGTAAAGCACTGCATGAGTTGTCTAGCCCACATTTGGTACAACATCTTACAACAAAGAGGTAATTAGTGTGTATTGAAGCATGTTTGCAATTGCAGTTTACAGTTTAAGTGGTCTAACTAGTTTATTCGATAGGATGACTTAAATTATTAGTGTTGCCGTGTAGTAAATACTAATAAGTCATTACGACATGAACCAAGACATAGTACTAATCAACGATGAACATTGTCATACTCTCCAGATAATTAAAAGTGAAGATATTTGTGACATATGAGACAACAACACTACATTATACGACCATCCAAATAAGATGCTCATGAGGATCTGGCGATGGCCATATGAACCGGCTTATATGTAAGGACACCGTTATAAGCTACTATTATGTTGTACCAACATGGACATAAAAACACACCATTTATGACACGTTTTTGACTCACATGCAGCTCGAATGGATATCAAACTGACCCTGAATCTATGCCTGAACCATAGAGAAAGATGCTACCCATTTTCAGCCCAGGGAGTTATACACGCGACTTCATGCAATCAGCGACAACAAAACCTCGTTCACAACACCCGCGTATCATTTAAATTGTAAAATCATACAATTGGTATCGGCACAGAGTATTAAGGGCATTGCTAACATAAATAATGCATATCAGGCGGCATGTGCAGAAAATGTCATGTTTTGTATTTCATTGTTAAGGGAATGGGGATCAGTATACAGAGTTACTATAAGGTGTTCTTTTCTTCTATTAGATTATTCCAAAATTAGTTTGAAAGTATGTGTTTAACAATATGTTAGCAAACAATACGACTTGTTTATAAATACTATGCGGAATGTATGGAAATTGCCACGTTTCGTGTTCCTTTTTTTCATTTACAAAGCATTGAGGCTATTGTCAAGAAATATAGTTATTTTTGGGAGATTACGTTATTGTAGTGCAAGTGTTCATAGTGTCCCAACTGTATAGGGAGAAGAACTATATATGACATTGTCTTTCGTTCCCATCCTATTTAAACATGTTAAATTTATAAATGTTGTATGCAATTCAGTGTAAAACAATGTGTAATGTTTGAAATAAATATGTTAAAACTAAGTCCTAACTACGTGAATCGGAATGTCAAGCTTGATGGTTATACACCCCTTACTACGCTGAG
Organism: Dreissena polymorpha; assembly: GCF_020536995.1. Classification (NCBI taxonomy): domain Eukaryota; kingdom Metazoa; phylum Mollusca; class Bivalvia; order Myida; family Dreissenidae; genus Dreissena; species Dreissena polymorpha. The sequence goes on from NC_068362.1 coordinate 5,171,373, forward strand.
CAGATGTTTGAAATTCATTTTTTGAAGTACTTAACTTCCGACAACATCTAAAAGCGGAAAATACAGGGTAAGTGTTTGCTATTTTACGTGATCTAGTATATACAATTGTATTATGTTTTTTTTTCATACCATCATCAAATATCTCACGTAATCGATTTGTCATATACTCATGTCAGGCAAATTTGTCAAATTATATGTTTTATATACTGCGGTTCGGTATCTTTAGCAGTATTTCTTTTGGAGTTGCGAGGTAAAGGGGCGGAAAGAAGGAAAGGAGGATGGACAAGACCATATCGAGTGTCTTCCCTATGCAAATGTGGACATACTAATCAAGCGATTGTGTGCGCGTTATAGGAATTTGTTATATGTTATTAATGTACAATAGCAAGCACATGGTTTTATCTAAAAACAATAAATGTTATTGTTGAACAATTAGACATGCAAGAGCGAAACATCAAAGATAAACTTACCATAGTACATAAGGGACAATACGACACACACACGTTGAATATTAGCGATTAAATCCATTTGATGAATGAATCATGTATCAATTCAAACATTAATATAATTGCCGATTTTGACATAAATATTGCACAATACATTGGTTATCGTTACTCATCCATTTGATGAAAACACTGTTAGTAAACATCTTTAAAACCAAAAGGCGTGTATCATAATAATACATATAAATTTCCGTATACGCGCCTTAATGACCCTGTCGCTTCGTTGCGAGGCGGACGAACAACCTTTTTAAGCAATCATTGTGTTCAACCGCCAAAAAAATGTTAATATATCATCCGCCTTTAGCTAACTATTCAAATGCAAGTAGGTGCTGAAATGTGCAAACATCACATCGATCGGTTGTTTTTTGTTTTTGGTAGTTTGCCATGTAAGGGTAGTAGTATGTAACACTAGATTAATGTAAAAATGTTTATATGTTTACATTGCTTACGAATAAATTCGCCAAATATAAATTATACGTATTGGAAAATCCTATTCTACTAAATATTAACTATTTTTTTTTAAAACTTAGGGCTTTAATTAAATCTTATTTGTTGAAATAATACATTTGTATTTTTTGCAAGTTTGTTCTTTTTGTGTAAATGAGCCCCCATAGCAACTACGAAAACAACAAGTCATGATGTGTGGTTTATAATTTAATATTGTGAAGTTGCCATTTTGTTTATATTTACCATAACATGTATACCGCTTAAGTTCTTTCCCCATATGTTATTTAAGGTTTCTAAGGCCTTTTAAAAAGTGTGTCATGCATGCAACACTCGCATGATTTCAACCCACTTTAAATGAAACAAACTAGATCAAGGCCTCAATGTTATTGTGAAAAACACACACAGTTATGCAGCCTGACCTAAGTGTGTGTTTTGTGCTATCAAATGACACTGCGCCCTATGTGTTCATAGCATATAGTTGTATCTTTACAATCTGATACATCGCCCGGGAAGCCCGGTCTGATTCAATCAAGCCCTTGCCAAGTATGTTCTAAACATACATGTTTTGACTTACAGCATTATGAATTTATATTAAATGAATATGGATTTAAATCATACATGCATGGTTTACATGCTGGCGAATTCAACTGTACAGACATTTTCGATTTCAGAATTAAATATCTGGCTTATTTCGCATTTTTCGACAGACGTTTTCCTTATTTTTTATTTTAATTTATATTGAAATATATATTTATATATATAATAAGTTTTTTGTACACATTTTATATATAAATTATAAATATTTGACAAAATCGTGCAATCTCCCTTTGAAACATTTTTCTCTTATTGTTAACATATACAGTTACAAGCCTAAAAACTTAAAGGGAGATTGCACGATTTTGTCAATTATTTATTTAGTAACTAATTTCAGCAGGCAGCAGGTTCCCTTGTATAAGCTTCATTAATCATATTGTATGATGTTGCTGGTTCTGACACAAGTTGTAAACATCCTTTTTTCCTCAAACCAAATAAAAAACGTGGTTACATGGTGAATAATTCATTTTACATTGATGCGCGCGTCCGTCTACGATTTAACAGAATAAATTTCGTATAACGATTGAAGAGTGTGGGACAGATGTATAATTCCATCTAGCAAATTACTTACACTGCCATTAAAATACTGCACGAGACAGCCATTGATATATTTCAACAGTCATTTAATAGTCTTTATATTGACGTACGATACAACATATGAGGCGTAGTCTATAATAAACTTAATATGTGTATGCTAAATAAAATATAAGAACAAACAAACGGAAACACGCGTTTCTGATTTGCGGTTTACAATAGTCCATTTGTTAAAGCCAATACACTATGCGATCCGAATACCCTATTTTGTAATTTTAAATGTGTATAAAATATATCCTTGCAAAAATACCCATAGAATCACGCAATCACACTCAAGTTTTCATGTTGGTATATTGATGTCATGTCATTAACTTGATCATTTAAAAAATCCCAAGGAATCACATACTAAAACACCTATTATATCCATTGTATAGCCTTTTTTGAACCACTTGTGAGGAATGTTACGTTCATAAACAGTGCGCTAGTTACCCGTCCTCTCCATTTGCTATGGACAAGCTATGTATTTGCATATACGTTGTGACTTAAACTAGTCCTGTGAACAAAATAATATCGCACAGTGATTGTGCTCACTTGCTGCTGGTTAAAGTGTGTATCAATAATATTTCGAATGCACTAGTCACATTAGACTAGGATTGCAATCAGTCATTAAATTGTGTTTCAAGATCGGCAACTGTACTCAATTTGAAACGAAATGTCTATAGAGTTACCTGCCTCCTTCAATATAACACTCTATACACGTAATCGTGTGTGTGCGGTGCGCGTGCGTGCGCATGTGTGTGTACGTGTGCGTGCGTTTGTGTGTCTGTGTGTGCATGCGCGTGCGTGCGCGTGTGCGCGCGCTCGTTCGTGCTTGCGAGCGTACGTGCGTGCGTGTGTGTGTGTGTGTGTGTGTGTGATTGAATAATCTTGATTGTCGCCCTTGTAGTCTTCAAATTAAAATATGATGTTTAGCCATGTCACGTAGGGATAAACAAATGCCCAAAACACGCTGTAAAGCTACTTTCTGATTATAAATAAGTGCGTTATGCAATGATACATGCATTTATCCTTTAGCATCATGCAAAAGGTTGCGAATCTTTCCTTTCAAAAAATCGCATTTTGCTTTTTATAAATTAAAGGCGCATTTTTACAGATTGGTGCATGTATTGAAGTTTGTCATTATATAATTTATATTGATAAATGTAAACATTGGATCTAAAAAGCTTCAGTAAAAAAAATAGAATAAAATTAAAGAATGAAAAAAAGTCACAATTTACCCCAAATAATCCAAATGCACCCAAATACGCTCAAAATATCCAAATACTCATAATGTTGACAAATTATGGCATGTTTGTCCATATTTTTGACTTTATAAATCAAGCGAAGCAATATTAAGAAAAACGTGGTATCTTAAGAATTAAAAATAATGATTTTGTGCTGAATATAATTCAGAAATGGCCGGTTACGTATACTATTTATCCCTATTATCGCGGCAATTGACACTCAATTAAAATGTGTTTGCATATTCTGTCAGCCTAACACATTGTTTAAATATTTTTCCATTAAATGCACGTTTGGACATAAATAACAATCAAAGTTGGGTTTCAAAACAAAACACAACAATCGCTTTAAAATGAGTGTCCTAATTTATGACCTCTGTCGCCATCTTGAAAAATGTCGTCATCGGTATTCTCGAGGTAATTTTGTTTTAAAATATTTTTTGTGTTGGTCTAAGAGAAATTATAAATTTATTGGTAAAAACTGGATTGTTACCTTATAAAAATATTCTGATACATATTTCCAAATTATTTTAAATTTTACAATCCCACGTGCACACATTCTTAACTAAATACGCACGAGACCTACCCCAACACGCCTGAGACTTACCCAAATACTCAATGTTTTGTCAGATTATGAACCGCACTATCATAAATATGCGTTTTAAAGTATAGTGTTTTGTCATTTAACGTAATTATGAGGTAATAAAAATTAAGAGACAAGAATTAAATTACCCATTTTCTTAACCAAATACGTTCGAGACCTACCCAAATACACTTGAGACCTACCCAAATACACTTGAGACCTACCCAAATACATTTGAGACCTACCCAAATACACTTGAGACCTACCCAAATAATCTTGAGACCTACCTAAATAAACTTGAGACCTACCCAAATACACTTGAGACCTACCTAAATAAACTTGAGACCTACCTAAATACATTTGAGACCTACCTAAATAAACTTGAGACCTACCCAAATACATTTGAGACCTACCTAAATAAACTTGAGACCTACCTAAATACATTTGAGACCTACCCAAATACACTTGAGACCTACCCAAATAAACTTGAGACCTACCTACATAAACTTGAGACCTACCCAAATACACTTGAGACCTACCTAAAAAACATGAGATTTACCCAAATACATTTGAGACCTACCCAAATACACTTGAGACCTACCCAAATAAACTTGAGACCTACCTAAATAAACTTGAGACCTATCCAAATACACTTGAGACCTACTTAATACACTTGAGACCTACCCAAATACACTTGAGATCTACCCAAATACATTTGAGACCTACCTAAATAAACTTGAGACCTACCCAAATACATTTGAGACCTACCCAAATACACTTGGGACCTACCCAAATACATTTGAGACCTACCCAAATACACTTGAGACCTACCCAAATACATTTGAGACCTACCTAAATACACTTGAGATCTACCCAATAAATTTTTTGAGACCTACCCAAATAAACTTGAGACCTACCCAAATACATTTGAGACCTACCCAAATACACTTGAGACCTACCCAAATAAACTTGAAATCTACCCAAATACATTTGAGACCTACCCAAATACACTTGAGACCTACCTAAATACACTTGAGACCTACCCAAATACACTTGAGATCTACCCAAATACATTTGAGACCTACCTAAATAAACTTGAGACCTACCCAAATACATTTGAGACCTACCCAAATACATTTGAGACCTACCCAAATAAACTTGAGACCTACCCAAATACATTTGAGACCTACCCAAATACACTTGAGACCTACCCAAATAAACTTGAGATCTACCCAAATACATTTGAGACCTACCCAAATACACTTGAGACCTACCCAAATAAACTTGAGACCTACCAAAATACATTTGAGACCTACCCAAATACATTTGAGACCTACCCAAATACACTTGAGACCTACCCAAATACACTTGAGACCTACCCAAATACATTTGAGACCTACCCAAATAAACTTGAGATCTACCCAAATACATTTGAGACCTACCCGAATACACTTGAGATCTACCCAAATACATTTGAGACCTACCCAAATACACTTGAGACCTACCCAAATACATTTGAGACCTACCCAAATAAACTTGAGATCTACCCAAATACACTTGAGACCTACCCAAATACACTTGAGACCTACCCAAATACACTTGAGACCTACCCAAATACACTTGAGATCTACCCAAATACATTTGAGACCTACCCAAATACACTTGAGATCTACCCAAATACATTTGAGACCTACCCAAATAAACTTGAGACCTACCCAAATACATTTGAGACCTACCCAAATACACTTGAGACCTACCCAAATACACTTGAGACCTACCCAAATACATTTGAGACCTACCCAAATACACTTGAGACCTACCCAAATACACTTGAGACCTACCCAAATACATTTGAGACCTACCCAAATAAACTTGAGTTCTACCCAAATACATTTGAGACCTACCCAAATACACTTGAGATCTACCAAAATACATTTGAGACCTACCCAAATACACTTGAGATCTACCCAAATACACTTGAGACCTACCCAAATACACTTGAGACCTACCCAAATACTCAATGTTTTGTCACATTATGAACCGCTCGATCATATAAATGGGTTTTGATGTATAGTGGTTCGTCATTTAAAGAAACGCTTGTTCGTTTAGAAGAACTAACTTTTGCGCATGAACGTGTTGGTCATTCAGAACAAACAAATCTGTTATTGGCGATTCCTCTGTGTATCTGCTTATCTCGGTACACTAAGTTAGGTTGACAACTTCAATGTGAAAAAAGGGAATTAGGTACTTCTAAGGAAGTTTTTTTTCATACAATTCCCTTGCTGTAGCCGTGAATAACTTGTATATATTAGAGTGAAAGAAGTTAAATGTACAAACATTAGCCCACCTACATACCGACATTTTGTTCGCTTAATTTGGTTTTGCAAAAGGGTTGTCAGCGAATTGTACAATCAACCATTTTGATGTTAATAAAATGATTGTTAGTAGGTTTGAAGTCCCTCCGATGTTTCTGTAGTGTTTATAATGATACGAAATACACAATATACGAAATACAAGGTACCTTATTAAACATTAATAAAATACACGTGTTCTTATCAGTCGTTGTTCTAGGTATTTTAACGCTTTACAACAAGTTTGAAAAATAGCAAACATGTCAAAAATTCAAATTAGTCCTTGCTTCCAGGTGACGAATTGATACATAGTATTGCATATTTCTAACAAATACCTGTAGTAGTATTACGGTTATATTAAACATATTAAGTATCGTTCATATCTCCTTGAAAAAATAAACATTGGACGGAGCAACCGAAAAACAGCAGAATGTTTTGTACAGAGTTGCTTAAAATTGGACGGGCGATATGAACAAACCAATTAATAAACAACCCTTAAGTATTTTTTATTCCTTTTTAACAGGTATATGTCATAGAAATAGCAAAGACACGCATCAAGAATTCGTTTTACATGCAAGCTATACATTTCACCAAAAGATTTTTATTTAACAAAACCACAATTTATATGTTTAAAAAAATAAAGATCGATCAGATTGCTTTTAAGATTAAATTTTAGATATAACATGGAAGCAATATATAAGTATTAGGCCCATCTAATTATCAAGACTTTCAATCAGAATAAAAAACTTTACTGTCCAGAACGTTGCTACTCAATGCCCATTCGTTTGGTTGGTAGCATTTTGCAGTAGTTTGTTCGTGCTTTTGCCCACCGCAACCCAAGCGCCCCTTTCTGTACTGCATTTTTTTCCGTGGCGACGTGGTCAACCTTCGTCCGAACTGGCAGTCGCCTCCTTCCAGGCGAATCGAAAGCGTGGTAGCTGTAAAATTAAGTAATGTATAAGTGCCGCATTTAAAAACAACAACATTGAACTGCCGTTTAGAGGAAATCAAAGAAAACAAACGAAATCAATAGCTAAGGCAAATATTTGTTTAACAACGTTTCTATATCTAATATATAGAACATATACAACACAAAACGACATAGATGTATTCAACCGCAAGTCTATAAAAGGTTCTTTCCTTTGGCATTCATTCCTTATATGATATTCTCAAGAATGCTGGAAAATTAAAAATAATATAATAATAACTTAACACGAAAAATCAAATATATAGTTTCTGATGGGTTATATTTACAAAAGCTTCTAATTCTCATAACAATTAATTACGAGTAATATGCACAGAACGTTTTCGTTTTAATAATCACTTGAAAAGATTGCATTACGGACCAGATGTTCGAACTATATGGACCACCAACACGTCTATACAGCAACAATAGTTTGATGTACTTATTATGCGAAAACCTTTAAAGTAGCAATCACGCTCAAAAATATCGAATATTTCGTTAAATAAAGCTAACCCATAAAAAAACTAATGTTCCTTTTAGCAAAATGCAAAATTTCAACGTTAGATGTTGTCTGGTAGAATTGATTTAACGAGATACAAAATGCTTGTTTTAATTTTATTGTGGCCACAAATAATTCCATTTATATCTCCCGTGAAATATCCGAACATTTACGGGCGAACACGAGATTGGATACGGTAAGCTCTCATGACGTAGCTCTCATGAATAATCATTCTATGAAATCGAAATGATTTCTGGGTAACTGGAACTTAGCGAATGCGAAAATGGCTTGTATAAATTATGCAAATGAACGCAACCCGAATGAATCCGATCCTGACTCGAAAGCGAAAGTGGATTACATCGTGGAACGATATTTAGATATTTAGATGCTTAAAACTTGCCGAATGCTTGTAATATAACGTTTTTACATCAATGTTACTTGTTTTTAGGGTCTTCCTATTGTAATTAACCATCGTATGGTACTACTTGTTGTCGAATGTTTTTATATAGCATAATACAGTAGCCGTATGTATTGGTGAGCGTGATAGTGACTTTAACAAACGCATATGTGTGTGTATTTGTAATACTCAATCTGAGTAAATGTCTTATAAATGGTCTATAGTACAAGAAGATGCATGGCATTCCTGTTGAAGAAATATACCCAATTCAGTTTGATTTATAAATTCACCGGTAATTAATCGTCGGTGAGTGTTTGGTGTATTGTAAACGATACGAGTTAATTGTTAAAAGATGTACCACTATTGGTGTTATTAAATGCCATGCTATAATTAAATACTACAAGTCCATTCAAAATGGTGTATCAATTTCACTTTTTATAAATAAAGGACAATTAAGTATGTTTCTGTAAATATTTGTGTAAATACTACTATCGCGAAAAATGCACATTTTTAAATCGTTTCGTTGTCTAATCAGTAATAAACACAGAAGTAACTGTATGGCTTTAATCACTGAATGTTTTGAACGACAAATGATCAAGATATCACAAAAATATGTTTGTTTCTATCAAATCATGAACATTTGGCCTTTATGATCATGGTTCCAACAACTGGTCCGTATGGTATGCAAATATAGCCGTTTTGGAACCTAATTCAATTCCGTTTATGTTAGAATTATAAAAACGGGACCCCTCTTAGATCATGAAAAATGTAGGACCCCTTTAGATCATAAATTATTTTAAGCGTGCATACATTAAATAACGATTTTCAAATGGCCGTAACCAACCATATGCATAAATAAACATTTGCTACACACTCGAAACAAGATTTTGTCACACCGAAACCCAGCAAATATCACAAAATACATGGCGAACAGTCCTCGCTTGATTTTTCTTGCACCGTTTAAATTCGAGTTTTAGATCGATATTCAACACAAAATAAACAATAATACTCTTCGTAGCAATATGGCTGGAAAGTGGACAGCCTTAAACAATTAAATTCCGTCAACAAAGGGTAGAAACGAGCGAAAAATACCTGTTTCGGCATGGTCGTCGCCATCTTGATTTCGTTTAGATAATCACGTGATTACCCTCTCTGTATAATGGCTAATACTTTACAATTAGGAGATAAATTTAGGACTAATGCGTTTGTTAATCAATTTCATTATGACAGACAGACAGACTTTTTTATTCAAGACTTGCACAAAGTACATCATCTAAACACATATATTTACAACTAATATGTCAACATGATAAGACATCCATATTTCCGTATTTTGTGAAGAAAAAAAAAACAAAAAAAAACATAACAACAAAAAATCAACCGTTGTGAAAAAGGTGTTAAGTTAACATAAATGATCATACCATTTCATTAGTGGAGATGAGCAAATATCGAATATGTTTTTGAATTTTTAAAACATATGTATGCATACAATTATTTGCTCTAAGTTTATTTTAACACAGCTAACAATTTTGAATTAAATGCCAATAACATTTGGTGCAATCAATAAATTCCAATAATTGTTCCATTTGTATCCTTATATAAATAAATCAGCAAACATTAATTTGTATTTGATACATCACGAGCATTCACATTTTCAGACCGCATGGTAAGTGATTCTTTTATAAAAAGTGATATTTTAATAAGTAAAGCTCTGTTACTGGATTTAAGTAATTCTAACTATTTATAGACTGATGACCTTATATAGTATTTACTTTTGATATATTTGGTTCTTATTGTTTGGTATCTTGAGCACACACAAACAAAATGATATTCATCTTCTATATCGTTTGTGTTACAAATTAAACAGTGTCGTTCCTGTCTTGGTGTATTATTCCTTGCATATCTACCTGACTGTATACGTAATGGGTGTGCCGACATGCGCAATATACAAAAATAGAATCTTAGACTTTTTGGGAGAACATCCAGATACATTTCATACTCTAGCGTTTGTTTAAATTGCATATAGATTTCTTAAACAGAGCTCTTTTCTAGGGTACCGAACCATTCTTGTTTAAAGATGTCAATTACTCGTCGTTAAAAAATATGTACAAATTCTTTAGGGTTAATAGTATGAACGTTATTAAAACATCTGCAAAACCATGATTTTCCAACATAAGCTTAATATTTTATACCCAGTTACGGTGTCCTTAAGAACAGTTATTAAGTGATTGTTCGTAAACCTTTTTAAAAATGATATTTTCTGCAGATACCAGCTTAAACCAATAATTTAACATACGGATGTACCTATTTACATACAGTGGGTATCTACCCAAGTCACCGTACACTGTGGCATTAAAAGTATTAGGTTTAACATTTAGAAATCTTTTACAACATTTTAAGTGTATTCTTTCGATTTCTGTAGCTTTTGAATATTCCCATGTTTCTGCTGCATAATTTAACGTAGATCCAACAAAGGCATCGAATAATTGGCAAACAATTCTAGGTTTTAAATCAAATTGATTACACTTACTTAGTAAAACATTCATGGCTTTAAGGGCCTTATCCACTAAATGTTCTTGATTCAGATTAAAATTGCCAGTATATAGTTAAACACATTCCCTAAGTAACTAAATGCATTAACTTCTATAATGTTGTTTAGTTACTGAGCATATTCAACTACATAGAATGGTATTGTTATGGCGGTATGTGACATGTATATATATATATATATATATATATATATATATATATATATATATATATATATATATATATATATATATATATACATAATACATTTGTGAATATTGGGCGGTGGTGGGACACCTATTGACATTATCCGTGTGCTCATTACATTTATAATTGCTGTGGGAAGTTAACGAATGCTATGCTATTGATTATTAGCCATAAAAGTTTATTTTATTTGCAGTAACAATAAAATCGTAATTATGCTACGTCGATCGAGAAGAAGAATGCTATTGTTTGCTGCGGGTAAAACGCCCTTTCTGCCGTTCCGGATATGAATAATATAGAGTCGGCATTTTTGTGAAAAAGCAAAACATGTATTCTTTTAAAATAAGAATATATTAAACATATTTATTTCAAACAATGCGCATTTGTTTACATAGAATTTCAACAACGTCTATAATACGTACATGTTACGGATAGGATAGAAACGAAAGACACGGCCTTATAGAGCTTTTCTCACTATACAATAAAAGTTTCGTATTGTCAATCGAACATAATTGGATGTAAATGATTTAAAAAATAATAACATAATGGTAACAGAAAGAAAAACTCCGTGTATAGAGTTTCATGCGTGAAACACAGATAACGGATTGACACGTGAACAATGTCTGAGAGAGAGTAGCAGTGGTTTGGAAAGAAAAGGAGAGGTTTTGAAAAGCTTGTTGCGTGTAAGGGGAGAAAAAGGGTTAAGAGTCGTTCTGTAGCATATTTACGAATCAAATCGCTTATTCTTGGCAATAAATTTATGAACTGCATCAGCTATTTTAGTATTGATTATGTAGTCACGAGTGGTGTCTCCATATAAAATAGGTTCAATGCAGGGGAAGGAATACATGGATATTGAGTGTATAAGTTCACCGCGAATATGTTCATACTGATTGCATTCAAGATAGTAATGTGACGTCGTTTCGCGCAGTCTGCATATACATAACAGAGAGAAAATAATATTGCGTCTGAAGAGATGGTCATGTAAGGCGCGACACTTTGTTCTTAGGCGCGTGTGTAACATCTGAGGACGTCTTTGACCGTAGTAACATAATGGATTTGGAATCGGACTATCTTTGTTAATAAGTTGTTTGAAGGAATGGTTCGATTCAGTGTTTTTTACGCCATCAGAAAGATTATTCCATTCAGATACTCTGTACGGTAAGAACGAATTCGAATACAGTGATGTTCTTGCTTGAATTGTTTGGAGATTAGACGCATTTCTTAATGAGTAATTAGTACGCGATCCAACTGTTGCGGGTCAAAGGGATTGTAGGTAGTTTGGTTCATTGCTAATGTATATATTATACATTTATATTATTTATGTTTGCATCTTCGTTGACTGATAGTTTCCCATCCTAGCTCATTATACCGTTCTTCTAGTGAGACTAAACGCGTGCATCCAGATGCTATTCTCGCTGCTTCGGTTTGGATTTTGTCAAGTTAATCTTTTTCATAGTGTGTACAATTTTCGAATACAGCGTCTGAGTACTTCAGGATTGGTCTTATATACGACACATATATTTTCTCGAGAGTCTTTCTATCAAGCATTATTTTAATTTACGCATTATATGACTTCGTGCACATGCCATTTCCTTTATGAAAGATATATGCACATGCCAAGTACAGTCATTTGATATAAAGACACCTAAACGTTTATGGACATCAACAGTGGGTATATTAACGTTCGGCATAGTCAATTGGGATGGAATGGTTTATTCATTTTGCGGGATATAAGCATTGATTCGGAATTTGATGAGTTAAAACATACCAACCTTTTTTCATCCCATCTGGATTTTTTATCAATGTCTGACTGCAGTGCGGCTGCAGTTTCGTTTGGCAAATTAACTACCATGAATAGGCTGGTATCATAAGCGAACAAATGAATGTGTGCTTGTATGCCAGCGATAATGTCATTAATATACACTAGAAACATAAGTGGCCCTAAAATAGAGCCTTGAGGGACAAAGGCGAGAATTTCGATAGGGGTTGAATGCGCTCCCGGTAATATTAAATTTTGATTACGATCAGAAATATAATTAGACAGAAAATATAATAGATTTCCTCGAATTCCTGCTTGTTGTACTTTGAATAATACACCTTTATGCCATACTATATAAAAAAGTCTTACTCATATAAAAAAATACAACTCTGACCTAAAGGCCAGTGTCTAAGGCTTTGCAAAATGTGTTTAAATATAGGTTAGCTGATTGACAGTCGAGTCATCTGGCAAAAATCTTGATTGAGTTGTTGCAAAGAATGAGTTCGAACGAAGAACATTAAATATGTGTTTACGTAATATCCTCACAAAGACCTTATCGATAGTGTTAAGAATTTATATGAGTCGATAATTAGACGTTAAGGATGGGTCGCCTTTTTGAAAATCGGACACACATTTGCGATCTTCCAACAAGAAGGCATTTTGCAAGAAATAAGACAAGAGTTAAACAAATCACAAAAAGGGTAACTTAATTGATGCATTGCCTCTTTGATGATACGATCAGCTTCTACATCAGGATCGGACGCTTTTACTACTTTAAGACATTTAATTGAGTCAATGATCTCTTCCTGTGTTACATGGATAGACTGAATACTGTTAACGTTTGTATGGTGCATAGTTGGAAGTTCGTGGATGCTTTCAACAATTGAACACTGGCTAGCAAAATACTGGTTTAGCATATCAACTTTGCTAATGTCATCCACTACAAAGATGTTAGTTTGGCCATCGTATACAGGTGAAATTATGTTATTTGATTTCGTAGAAATACATGTTCGATGAGTTTTCAACCAGTCTCCAGCGCAAAGGTCGGATGGCTTTAGTTTCTGTGAAATTTTGTTAAAATATTCTAATTTCGAATTGACTAAAAGTAATACAACCTCATTTCTCACATGAATGAAATTAGACCAGTGTATATCACTATTGGATTGCTTTGCTTTTTGTAATATGCGTTTCCGTTTTCGAATGAGTTTCTTTATGTTATTGTTTACCCATGGAATATCACGAGAACGGATACAAACATTTTTTGTTCGGAATACATGTGATTGAAATGTGTACTACTGTTTCAGTAATATTTTCTGCGAAGATATCAACATTTTCGCATTTTAGAAGACCCCAATTGGAATCCGTCATTAATTGTCTTCGTAGTTTTGGAAAATCTCCAATATCGTAACGCCAGATGTGTCGATAAAACGTTTTACATCTGGGTTTTGTAAATGTTAATGTAATAAAAACAGGGCAGTCGTACCTAACAGTTTGATCTAAAAAGGGTTCGCCTTTTTCCAGAAATAAGTACACTATTCTGATCTCTCAAAACAATAAGTCAATTATAGACGATGTGTGTTCAGTATAATGTGTTGGTTTGTTAATAAGTTGCGTTAAGTCATGTTGTTGACATAAATCATTTATTTTTTGTGCCGACGAGTCTGCGAGAGCGTTTATGTTAAAATCACCTGTTATAATAATATCATTTATTTGTGTATCTCTGGCAATCCCTATAGGATCTTCTATGGAAAGCATATATGATCTATCCGTACTATGCGGCCTATAAAACACGCCGAATTGAATGGATTTATGTTTTTAGGGAAACTTAAATCCATATACATTATACATTATTTTCTTTAAGATCGTGTCAGCTTTTTTAAAACAATACGTTCATTAACATAAATAGCTACACCACCATGCAAATCTGATGGGCGATCCTTACGAATTAATTGGTGGAAGCCGTCAAAGAGGAAATCAGTAGATGGGATAGAGCTATTTAACCATATTTCAGTAAAACCAATTATATCAAAGTAGCGTAAACCTGTGTAAGGAAGATTTTTTTTTTGCATTAGACATTGTACATTGTAATGAACAAATCTTTTGTGACTTGCAGATGAGGAATAAAGAATAGAGAGGAACTGCTTGCATCTGTATCAACAGATTTACCAGACAAAGTAGGTCCTGGGTTAGGATGCATATCACCTGATCGTATTAAGACTATAGAGATCCAACAACATAGTATGACACACAAGAAACCATTTCGGAGCGTTTTGAGAAATAGAATATCAGTGTGTATCTATTTTCCTATCAGGACACGTTTGTATGGTTGTTCAATAATTTGTTTGTACACATGCGTACATTAATTCGTATTTAAAAAGGCTCGTTACATTAAGCCATAATTGGCATGCGTATAATAAGTGTATGAATAGTGCAAAAATAGCTGGTGATCTATATGCAACCATGACAGAGTTTACTGGTTTCTGTTTAATGTACGACATAATAATATGCTCCAATAAATACGAGATGAGCCAGAAACGCTGACATGATAAGTTGGTTGCATTTGACAATAATGCAACACTGCGACAGGGTTGACGATAAGATTAGATTACGCCGTTTGCTACAGAACTGCTTCGAATAGGAGCTTGATATATTAGAAAGATAAGAAGATAGGAAAGGAAGGAAGAAAATGATAGAGGATGGTGATAAGTTCGGTATCATTTTCATGATATTTGAAGTTGTGTTGGGTGTATTAATTATCACATGAATGTTCATCAAGGATTGACAATAAAAATGGGAACCATTAGAATTCTAAATAATACTCGTGAACAGAACAATAAAAAGTGTTTGCAAATGACAATAGTTAGCGTCAACATAACGATGATAGTTTACGAAAAGGTACACTTACAAATATAATAATGTGAAAGCATTACGCAGAATGCAGTAATATAGTGATACATACAATAATGCAATATAAAATTGTTTACAGTGTTATTAATTAACTTTATAATATTAGACGAGAAAGTGTGCAATTTGTTCGCCGGATACAAGTTGAGCCTCGCCAATAAAGCTCGAAACTCGCCTTATACGAGAAAAAGGCGGCCAATATTGAAAACACACAGCAAATACGGAAAAAGGTCGGCCAAAACGAGATAAAGCCAATCATTAACCAGGAAAAACTCGGCCTTATATGAGAATCTAAAATTGCGACAATTGTGGACGACATTTTGAAGTTGTATGCTTAGTTTTGGTGCAAAAGTTTAAACATTTGCAAATATACTTAAAGTACTCAGCCCCTAATATTTTCAACTCCCTTTTTCGACAATAACAATAGTGCTTTGTATCCACAACAATGAGGTTCAATATTTGAGCGTACATGAATAACAACTTTGATTTTTTTCAAGCTAAAATGAGCGCCGAAAGCAAAACTAATTCAAAATCATGAAAGATTTACACATTACAAATGCAATTCCTAAAGGCAATAAGTAAGTTTTCAATCCTTATTGTATTAAAAAACAACGATAGTGGATCCAGTGTGGCTGGAATGTTATTCAGGTAAATTTTGCGTAATGTCGCGACCTGTCAAATTATGTTCCTGCATCATGTAATGTCTAGAAAGCATCTTTCGTCCTATACTAAGTTTAAATGTTGTTGTTATATGCTTTATCAGTAATATCGCCTTCATATTACAATATTAATGAAATAATAATTATTCTTTTGAAATTAAATGCACGGAACATGTGTTTTCTCTTGCAACAATATTCAATGTTCGTTATAAATGAATAAGATATCTCATAAAGGTAGGCTAGATTGAACTTTACCGGTACGCAGTTGTTTACCGCTATCGACAAAGCAGGGGTTTGGGGCCGGTAGCCCCCGATACTAAAGAAATATATAGGGCCAATACGGCTGTCTTCAGCTCAATAACAAAGCCAATATCAATTCAAGTAATTAATAACATTATATAACAGTAAATGTTTGCAAATTACTATAGTAACGTCAACATAACGATGATAGTTTACGAAAAAGTACACTTACAAATATAATAATGTGAAAGCATTGCGCAGAATGCAGCAATATAGTTATACAAGAAAATCATGCAATATAAAATTGTATACAGTGTTAAGGTAAGTATAATGACATCAGCTAAAAACAAAACACAGAACGCAAATTATATTTTGATATATACAAATATTGAGCCTTGAAATCTTTACTTTGCTAATGGTGAATTATTATCTTTTTATCGAATATGGTTTTAATAAACTCGGGCCGTTAATACGCATTTTGTTAAGAGCAAAGGTACAATCAGATTAGCATTTGATTGTTCTACATATAGAGGCAGGCCAAAGAAAAAATAAACGTCGTTTTGTTAATATGTTATATTACAATAACATTTAGGAACACGCGCAGGTATCAAGCAATCAGGAGTACTATATCACACCCATATACACACACACATATGCACTACAAGTTTACACCACTTAAGATGCATCATGGCACAAGTCTATTAGATTTAGACTTATACGATGCAGTACCAGGAAATAATTATTTAACATTCGACAAACATTGTATTAATTGTTTAAATAAGATTATTACACTATATTGAGAGTCTAACTAGCAAACGAAAGGTTAGAGTCTCAGAGTGTATTTAGCACTTTTCTGATATATAAACACACCTAATTAATAGAAATATGACGTTATCGTGATTAAGCTCAGACAGTGAGAGTTGTCACTAAAGGAGACTGGGCCGCACATGGGCTATGATATGACATAAACAGAATATATCGTATTTGAAATAGCAATTGACATGTCGTATTTTTCTCAGGCAATGTGTTATATGTACATGTGTTATGTTAAACGCAAATTTCCAATGACAATATTAAATATCGCATTCTAACAAAGATTGCCAGATGAACATTCTCAATTTTATGCATCTTTGAATTGCTAAATATAACATATTATTATGTATTCTATGTAAACAATAAACAAATTCAAGTATTTTTCTTCATATGTTCATAAGGAGCAATGGCAAGGAAGTTTAGACACATTGTTGAAACATTTTAGTAAATACGGTAACACATACGATTTATATTAATCCACATTGATTTTTAAACAATACTTTGAATTGCTAAATAAAACATATTAGTATGTATTATATGTAAGAAATAAACAAATTCAAGGTTTTTCCATTTGTTCATAAGGAGCAGTGGCAAGGATGTTTAGACACATTGTTGAAACATTTTAGTATATACAGTATCACATACGATTTGTATTTATCCATATTGATTCATGAACAATACAATATAGGTTAAACGCATTTAGGGAGCACTAAATTTATTTGACATTCGCATATTCATTGTTTTATTATTCGGTGTGTCAGAATAAAATAAGGAGAGTAATTGTTACTGAGAGAGAGCAAGTTTAGGACTGTATACAATGTGTGTGCAGAAATACAGGGGCAAGAACGACATGCTATCATAGCTAGATTATGTTTATGACAACAAATAAGTTATTCATTTTATTTGAAATGCACGTCATATGAGTTCCTTGTGAAATATTGAACAACTAATTGGATGTCTAAATTAACTTAGCAAATTTAAATTATTTAACAAGCATACAAAAACATAGACGTCCTATTAGTTGTGTTCCGATCTTTGCAAAGGATTTGCAATGTATGTTACATAAGCATAAGGATTAGTTTATTTTAAAAATTAATAGTGCTAACGCTGAGATATCGTGATCTTCGTGCGTATAAGAAGGTCAACTGCGACATATTCAGCATTTTTTGTATTTCTTCGGGACACTTATTTTACTGAAATGTACGTACCACAAGTATTTTGTTTAACTTACCTTTGCACTTGATAGGTAAGCTTAACACGTTTGTATAATATATATTTAAATAAAAAAACCGGTTAATTTGCATTAGGCGCATATTAATTGTTTGTGTTTATTTTTTTATTTCAGGCAAAAAGTGTCAAAAGATAACGGGATTTCCTATTGTATTCAGATAATTAAATGCTCACTGAAATAAACAAAATAGGCAGTACGATATCGTGATCTACGTGCATCTGAGTAGGTCATTTCGAATTGGATATATGCGGATCAAAAACAATATGCTGATCAAAAAAGATATGTAGTTTTATATTTGCATCATTTTTTATTTTTCAAGATCAGATTCGCAGCTGATGCGTTTGATGGCTATTACGCCGTGTTCATTTGCCCTAATCAATATGTTGCCATCTGATGACCAGGCACTTTTAATTTTTATCGATTTCACTAGACCATTTGCATCATACAACAGCTGCGCACGATATTGGGTGAGATCTTCGTGTATGATGATGCTTTCGTGTCGGCTGCATGCTATCAGTTCACGTCATTTAGTGTATAGCTTTGCCTGGCCCTGTAGCTAGTGAACTTGACGATTATATGGCGGGGTTTACATCCGCCACGTTTTCCAGTCCGTAGTGAGCGGTCTATTTCATTGACAGACACATCGACCGAAAGGGTGTTGCATAACTGGATTACTATGTCGTCTGTACTTTTTTTCGATTCAGGACTTTCCGGGAGGCCAAAGATGCTGACGTTGTTTCGCCTGCTGTATTGTTCACTGGCGTCCATTGTACATTCGAAATCCATAAGGCGGTCACGTAGCATTTCGTTATCATGGCGCAGCGACTGGTTGTCTATTTCAAGGCATTCTATGCATTTAGATCAACAACCCCGGAAACGATCGACTCAACCATACTTTTCATTTTCATAGAAAGGGACGATTCAATGGAATCTTTCACAGCTTGAACTATTGCCAGTATGGCTTTGTCATCAAGTTTGAAATCCACCTTCTCTGCATTATCCATACTTTCAAAGGTATAATTAAAGTCAGCGCTAGAACCACTTGCCAACCTATTGTTGAGACCTTGCTCAGATGTTGACGAGACGGATATTGTCCTTTTGATTTCGCAGCTATATTAGCTGTATTAGGTGTAGATGCTTCAAAGCTCATGTTGAGACACTTTTCATACACTTATTTGTTCAGTATAGATTGAACAGTCGAGGAGCTTGACAATAATTGCAGAAAAAAACAGTAAATACCGCCAGATGAGTATACACGGTAAACACTATACACATTGATTGCTGCTAAAAATAGCTCATATTTTATTCTAAAAATAGAAAGTTTTCAAATGCATATAAGTTCACAGTTCCATTGCAGAATTACGGCTTTACGTCCATTGTTTTCTTGAACTAGTCCACTAGAGCATTCCTGTGATTTACACTGATATACAACACACACAACACTACTTGTAGAAATGTAAGAACATAAGGAAAAAATGCAATAAACACGGACGATAAGAAACCAAACACCCAATATGTCCGCCACCACTGCATTTAAAATAAGAATGATTGTAAATATTTATTAAACATAATTGAATATGCCTCTTGTCCATTCTAAGTAAGTGTAACATTAATTTTGAAACTTATTAATCAATATCAGGAGGATGATAATTGTTGTCAGACTTAAATATCATATTAATGGCAAGATGTCGATTGCACATTCTATACAGGAAATCAATGTAACACAACAGTGAACATGTGTTTGTGCATTTCGAAGTTTATGAGGCACATTGGCGGCTGAGGCTGCATTTTGTTTTTTTTTCCGAGAACTCCGACCTAATTAACTTTCTAGGCTCATGAAAGTCGGGACGAATTTTGAATAATATAGATGCAATTTCCAGCTATGTCGATTTGTTACTGAATGCTTTAAATTTTTGTGTGTTCATGTCTTGTCGGGGATTTCCCGGATGTCCGGAGGGGGTGGGGGTGGGGTGACACCCCACTTATCCGGTATGGTGACCACCAACCAAACTTACATGCTTACGGGAACGTGAATCGAACTTCGGTCGCCGAGGTGAGAAGCGCGTGATCTAACGACTGCGCTAACCGGTCAGCACATAATTATAACTTAGATCGTTATGGAATCAGAGCCGTTTGAATGTTAACGAAAACAACATTTGGAGTGTTTTATTTAAGGCTATTGTAATGAAATTAGTTTAACCCAGGGTTTACATTAAGAATTCCAAAATACAAAAAAAAGTACGCGACACTCGCTGAACTCGATTCATGAATATTCGGTTTTGTCGAATCGCGGCATGCGTGTTAATAACCATGTATCTACAGTTTCAGAAAATGACTGTGCAGTGATGGGAGAAGACAATACTTATGTTAATTTCGTATTACATACAAATGAAATTTCAACACGTAAAATATTGTTTTGGAGTGGTAAAATCAAAACGAAAAAAACGCATAATGATCCATTCACAAATCGAGCTATATTTAGATAAAATCATAGTCTGAAGTTTTTGCCAGCTTAAGCTTTATGTTTAATGTGCATATAAATTGCCAAGTGAAATTTGCGCATAATATTGATATTTTGTATCGATGTTGTGAAACTTATTATTAACTTTAGAGAATGACGCTTAAGACAAACTTGTCTTCATGAAACAATTAGTGGTAATATGGTGTGAGCTTGAACATGACTTACTGACAGAAGTTTTTTGTTTAAAAATAAAGTCAGTTTATTTGCTTACTAACTTTAAAACTTTTGAACACTTAAACAACTTTAAGTATTAAAAAAATGAAAATGTTCACCCTTACTTGAAACATAATATCGGACTTTTTGGGGAACATTTTCCCTTGCTAGCACTTGGTCATTCGTGTAATACAACTAGACTCGCATTCAACATAAATGTAAGTAATGAAAACGTTACGAACGCATAAGTATTACATCTATTTCGATCGATAATTTTAATTCTATGAACAAACTGTATATATATATATACAGTAGGGTATGTTATCAGTAATTCATATGCACCAAGTGTTATTTCATGTACAGTTCATTCAATACTGTTGTTATCGTTTGCTATCGTTTGATGTTACATCAAAGTTAATTATTTGTAAATGTAGAGCAGTATATAAAATCTTTTTACACTAATGGTACCACAGTATTAATTTAAAGGGTACAACAATAGTAAAGTCGCATGTTAGCCATTGTATCTGTTTTGAAACAAAAAATAAGTTCAAATGTGCACAAATAAAGAATGGTCATATTAATATCTTGTGCTAGAGATTGTTTATATTTAAAATAATGTTCTACGAATAGCTCAAACATAGGTTTGTCAAGCCTCAGTATTAGTCAATGCTTGATTTTCGACATGAACATTTGTATGAATTTCACACAAATGTGCACTTAATGTTTCAACAAAGGACACAATTTCGTAATTTAATAACTTCCAACTTTGAATTGATACCAATCTAACTCTACTCGAACCTGTTTAACTCCACTGAGCAAAATGTCAATTTATATATATATATATATATATATATATATATATATATATATATATATATATATATATTACACTATTGCTACATGCAATGCAGTTTGACTTGCTCGAAAACTAATTAAATTTAATTTCGGGTGTACTTGTGGATAATTTGTAGCGTTCGTGTACATTGACAACTTCGGACATTTCTATGTATTAAACAGTATTTGAAATAAGGAACACATAACACGGAAAACGCTGATCTAAAACATTTTGTTAGTTGTCATGTTTCTACATACAACCTTACTTTTGTTGGTTCAATATATAAATTGGTATATCGTGCTCTAATGATCAAAATACGTTTAACGGCGATATGATTATGTATTCTTATGCCTTAAAGTAATTTCCGAAGTACGATTATTACAAGATTTTATAATTCTGTCTATGCAAAAGCGAAATCAAACTCTATATCAGAATATAAATTGACGTCACAATCTGCTTGGCACTTGTTTAAGGCAAACGGCGAGTTGCGACTTATTTTTAAAGGTTTGAACATATATCGTTATTCCTTCAAACCCTAAAAAATCAGTATAACAAACAGGAAATCGTGTACAAATGCGTAAAGACGACGCATTCTGTGGGAGTACGAAGCACTTTGACCGTAGAATGCATAAACAACAAAACAGCTGTTGAAGTATGTCCTTGTGAACAAAAAAAGTATTTCTACTGGGACTATGAAAGAAAAACATTAACTTCGATGTAACAACAATATTATGTCATATCAATTCTCCATAAGTAGGGATGTAAAGTAACTGCATAAACAAAAAGCACATTCACATATTAAGTGTACAGTTATCAATTAAATGAATGATAAATAAGAGAATGCTTTTCCATGACCCTATTATTAATCACGCACACTTGTGTTAAAAATTATATACTTTTCGTTTACAAAAAAATGAATCATGCCCATCTCAAAAGTAATATATTATTTTTAATCTAAATACCTGAATACTGATGATGTAACGTTCTTCGTACCCACAGAAACGGTTGTTTTAAATAGCTTTCGGTTTTATGAATCGTTCATTTTATGCAACTTTCATTGTGTATGAAGTCATGAAATATGCTTAATATTCAGATCACGAACGTAAGAAAAAAATTAATTGTGTTCAGTTCGATTTTGTGTGATAGTGTGGAAGCTTAGGTTAAGCGCGAGTATGTTGTTTGTGTACAGATGCTGATTTAACGAGAACAGTAAATAAATCAAAGTACTGACAGTACTGGTGTGACGATGCTTTTGAAGAGGATGTATTTAAAACATCAATTTAAGTCTATCTATATCACCACAATTGTGTATGTTAATACGAACATTTGGGTACGATAAAAAATTTGGGTACGAAAATTTTGGGTACGAAAATAAATTTGGTACGAAAAAAAATTGCGTACGAAACATTTTTGGTACGAAAAAAAGTTTAGGGGTACGGGGAAGTAGTACCCGTTGGTAACTTGACCCATTGAGCGAAACTGGGAGGCGGGTCACATTCTTGTTCATTAAGTATGGCAATACCTTCATGATGATTCTCGAAAGTAGGTATGAGCACATAGCCGGACCATGTGAGCTCAATCGTATGAGCACTTGACTATCCGAGTTCGTCCACGAACATATGGATCAGTTAACTAATAGCGAAATGACCTTATACATGTATATGCTGAAATCTAACAATCGAACGAAATATCAAACATGGTATGTACACTTAGGTGGTTGTGTAATTTCTGTTAGAATATCGTATTCAATATGTAAATTTTAAATGATTGTGCCCGCACTTGAGTTTGTTGCCTTGTTTGAGTCTATACGCGTCTAGGCTGCACCCAGTCTGTGTATTTGTGTTTTTCCAAGGTAATGAGTTACCTCCGCGCTGAGGCTGCATAATGTTGGGACCCGGAGTGTGTCCAGCACTCCTACCTAATAAGATTAGATTGACAACAGTTAGGACGAATTTTGAATGATAGCTGCAATGTCCAGCTATTTGTTTTGTAATGAAATACTTTTTAATTTTTTATATGGTCAAATGCTGCGGGGGGGGGGATGAGATTATCCGGAAAAAACACCTGTCCGGAATGGTGATCACATAACATTGCGCCGAGAGCGGGAATCGAACCGGTGTCGTAAAGATGAAAGAGCGAATGTCCTTACCACTGCGCTAGCGGGACTGACAATGACGCAAAGAAATGTTGTTATATCTATATATATCATAGCAGTGCAGCGTTTACAATTTGCAGGTTCGAAATTGTTCGCATTCTTTAGTTTTATGATCACGTAAAAAGTTAATATTACATGTTTTATTCGCAATTTATTTACTAAATCGAGAACAAATATCAAACAAAATAGAGAAAATATATAGTTGTTCATTGGTCCATAAAAATAAAATGGATATATAAATTACTAATTTTAAATTAACGTTCTGATACACTTATTGAATCTGTTTCCCCAGGATATGCTGTTCTATGAATATTTACTTATCACCACTCTTTAGTCGCAACAAAATACTATATTAGTTAAAGTAAGTAGACTTGAATAGTTTCTATTGTTATCTAAACTGTTTATAGTGTGTATAAACATACATTATTAAAGCCAATTAATAATAGCCAATAACGTTCTGATACACTTATTGAATCTGTTTCCCCAGGATATGCTGTTCTATTAATATTTACCTTTATCAAAACGAACCACAACTCTGCTAGGAGAATGTTATCAATGATAATCAACGAGCAATCTCCTACGCAGTGGCGAATGCCAAGGGAAGTAACTGAAAAATCAAGTTATCTCAATCGGACTGGCTCGGTCTTTTACATAGGTTCCCATTGTGAAGATTTTTTTTACTGGTTATCAAACCTTAGACGACGCTGTTCCAGCATCGTCAAAAATGAAATGAAAATGCTATGCTTACATACTTTCTTCCGACTTAAGGCCACGATTTGGTCCTAAATAGGAAGCCTGTATTTTTTAGTTTTATACTTCAACAAAGACATTCAATTTAATAAATGCCATAAATGATCTCACTTTTGAATATTATGAAAACCAATTTCGAAATCTTATGTTCTCCATAATATTGTCGACTTAATATGTTTTTACGAACTTATCACCACTCTTTAGTCGCAACAAAATACTATATTAGTTAAAGTAAGTAGACTTGAATAGTTTCTATTGTTATCTAAACTGTTTATAGTGTGTATAAACATGAATTATTAAAGCCAATTTTACTGTTTTACATGTTTTACTGTAATAGTTAACGTGAGAAAGAATTTGACTTAAGTATTTTTTCTTTTGATGTCTGAAATGTGTACGAAATATTTATAGCGGTAAAACATAATTATTGTAGCCAATTGTACTGATTTACATGAATAAATAAAGCGAAGTTGAACACTTATGTAAAAAAACATTACATAAAACAAAGTTGTTTTGGCAAGTTGATCATACTACTCTCTATTTGAAAGATTGATAATTAAAAAGCAATATGGCGGACAGGATCAATATCGCGGAATTAAAACTAAAACACAGATGCTTTATTATTGGCTTATTTCATTTTCTAATTTAAGTAATTTCATGCCTGTATTGCCCCGAAGGCTATTTTGCATTCTTCTTAAAAATAAATGAGGATGGTAACTTGATTTTAGTATGGACACTGTTTCTGGAATTTCATCTTGTCCTATATTAGTCACACCTGTTCACCAGGTAAGCAGCAGTTTTAGTTACCTTCTTGGTTTAAACAACCGTGTTACAAATTGACATCTTTTTCTGATTCGAGTGTTTGATGTTTACAGTGATGTTGTGTTTGAGGCGTATTGACACATACGACACATTGTCATATTAACAAATATTGTTGTAAATAATAACATTTATTATAATTAAGACATATTACACATTGTGAATACAATTTCGTGGGGATTGGGACATTAAGCATCGTGCAAAAGAAATTTAATTACAAAGATGACACAGATGACAATAAGCCCTAAGTGAGTATCAAAACATGTTCGAGTTAGTCCATTAAAGAAGTGAAAATAGTTAACATTTGCCTTAAACAATATCAAAGAACATCCAAAGTCTTTTGACAATCGTGTTCTGAATTACATTATATAAAGTTGTCATGTTTTGACTATCGGTTAATTGCTAACTTCAACGCATGTTTGTAATCCATGTTTTGATAGGCGGTCTAAGGATACAGAGGAATATCATGACTGTTCTGCAAAAAGGCGATATGTAAATCAACATAATTAACGGACAGTTATAACGAAAATTCTTCGAAAGTGCCAAAAAATTGATTTGATAATTACGCAAAGATTCTTTTTTTACATTAAGCAAAAGCTTTCAAGTAGATAGCAGCTTATCTGTTTAGCATCTGCGGATTAAAAAAAATATGTTTGTATAGATTGATAGTATGATAATACACATTGATTGTACTATTTTGGCAATGTTTACTTTATATTTGTTTACTAAAAGACCGAAACAAGTTTCCCTGACTTGGAGTTCCTTCAACAGTATATGAAGTAGCTTAATAAATCTTTCAATAAGCAATGTACTAAGATTTAGAAAAAGAGTATAATATTGCAGTATTGATATTTACATTCAATAAGTATTGTCATGTTTAATAGTTAATACACTGATTATAGAATTTGAAGGAATGTGTTTACCGAAAACGATAATGTTATAATATTTGAATTAAAATCTCATTTCATGCAAATGTGATCCAAATAAATTTGGATTACTTCATCCATTTAATGGTGATGTCAACTTAAGTTGTGTGTAATGTTGATTATTTTAAAGTATTTTGGACAATTATATGGAAATATCAAATATATGTTTATATGTATGTTTAGTTGTATTACGTCTTATTTTGATTTGTATATGTAGTTTGTTCAGAGATTTTTGTCCGAAAAAAAAACACCTGCTTGCGTAAGTTTTTTTCTTGTCTGTGTTGCATGTTCTCGATAACGTTTGGCGTTCCGCCGCAATTCTCTTTGCTTTGGATGGAAACACCCTTATTTCCAACCTGAGTTTGTTCCGAGTTGGTTGTGCAAAGAATTATACATTTGTTTTGTCACGTTGAACTAACACAATGACGTTACTTTAAATATAAGTTTTATTGCGAAAGTCATTTTTTTATCAAACATTTTACTATTCATGAAAATTATGTTTCAAACATACATATCTACCTGTCATTTCTTTTTAATATTTTATGAAATTATTTATTTCTCACCTATAATAATAATAATAATAATAATAATAATAATAATAATAATAATAATAATAATAATAATAATAATAATAATAATAATAATAACAACAATAATAATAATAATAATAATAATAATAATAATAATAAATACTAAATGCTCTGATACCAAGAAAACATATGCAAATTATCTACAACATCATCTGAACACGCGTCCACTCATGTACAAGATATACTGTATGTTCTTAAGTGACAACGGAGAACATATGGTGGGCTTTGTCAATGCCATATGTCATAAAAGCACGAACGTAAATGTAAACGTATAAAGCATCCTAGTATTCATTCGACTTTTTGGGCGAAATATTTTTTTTTCGTAAATCCATGCTGCTTTACACTATAATTGAATTGTTGCGAATATTGTGTCATCTTAGCGGATTTTAGTTGAAACAAGGATACATTTGTCAAACAACGATTTGCATCCAAAATCGATTTCCACTTGTATATGATGCGGTTCAACCTTCGTTATTGTCACTTTGACTATGTGAAGCCACCTCCAACATTTTGAAAAAATAGGGGTCACATCATTTAAAAAGATAGTAATTTTTAAGAAAGTAAATGTTAACTTTTATTGCATGAATATACGTGTAAACCCATGTATACTAAAATATTGCAAGGCATTTAGCATGGCCCTTTTCAAATTATCATCTTTGAGCCACTAGAAACAAATGACCGCATTTGTTCATACGATATTAAGCCTTTTCATTGCGTTAGAAGTTCAATCATGGTGTTACGTAACTGACAAAATCGGATTTTCATATTTTACCTCACTGTATTTGGGTAAACCTAACAAACTATGCCGCTAAACATTTCTTCCCGAAATTGTCCCTGCAAGATCATATATTTATGAAATATTGACACGTGCACACTGACACTTTTAATTGTTCTTTCTGTAAACAAAATACATCATAAATGGTCTTCATTTATGAGCAAAGAATGCTTTCGTGTCAATTTTGTTAAACAGGTTTTCATGGCAACCATATGTCGCAGCATATATCATTGCGTCTTTCACTTCGGTGAAAGCATTACTTATAATCTTCAAATAAGTTATTTTATCTGAAATGTATAATGTCTCCGCAAAGCTAAAGATGCATTTACCGTAATTTGAATTCATGGTGACAAGCGTTGTTATGCGTATTTTAGCTGCTCTTCCCGAATATTTGCTGGCAGGCATATTTCGTCCGTGTTCTATTATATGTTATCTTATTGCTACAAGTACCGTTAATATGTCATGTTGGTTGAAATAGCTCCAATAAGAAACTTGCATTATATGTCGTAAAAAATATTGAACCAACATTCCAATTGTTCTCTTAATAATTTGAAACCGATAAATGTCGACCTCTAACGCAAATTGACGAACGCTAAACGGAGACGTTTCGATTTGTTAATTATTGAAGTGTATTTAAAGCAATGTACTACGATATGGTTATTCGCAACAAATTATTGAACAAGTTCAAACTTTTCCGACAAACACAGCTTATTGAATTGGATCTATCAGGTCACCAATGCATTCAAGCGAAAACCACTTATCGCAAGAGTTCTTAAGTTACCATCAGTGTATGATCGTATTTGTGCGTGGACGCTTTTATACGTTTTTATGAGGAATTAAGAAATGAAATGGCATTATATTGTTTTCACATAAGAACACACATTTTATTCCGCGGTGATGAAAACAAGGGTGAAAGTAGTATGTTATGTGCACAAATAATATGTTCACTGTGCATAAACCTTGCATCTGCTTTCCGAATATTTAAATGGTTTACATATCTACACAGTTGTCTACATTTTACACACTTTACGTGTATACGTCCCCTGTGTACCACATGGGGAAAGGGAATTTGCTGCAACTGAAATGATGAAATGATGATGCCACATATCAACTTTCAAAGTACTGCACTTGTGTAGACTCAGAGAAGGATATTTTATAGTGTTTCAATTTAAAACTCTAATTAAGCTTTCGTGACCAGCATACGTCTATAGATCACTTATGAACAATTTTGGAGACAGTTTGGTGGTTCGGCGGCTTTTGGACGATTTTTACTGTGTTGTACAAATTATGTGTTCAAGTTTCATATTTCTATCTTATTTACAAACACTTTTGGTAAATGTTAAGTGAACCTCGGATTGTTTATGATATGCTTCCTTGTTATTAACACACTGACACCAAAGCTTAATAAATTATGTATACATAATTTCTTTTTTAGATCAATGCTGAGTTTGGAAATGAGCCTAAATTTGTCCTTTAAAGTACAAATTGTAATATTCCCACTCCACTGAACTTTATGCAAACTAAACCTAGATAACGCCAATGAGTTGCGACACTTTTGTGTATTCATTTCTTAGTTTTAGAAATGACAGTTCAATATTGATGAACATAAAAGCCCATCTCTGTATTGTTTTCTTGAAATTTATTTATACATTTCAAAGTCTCAAAAAAAGATGTCGACTAGAAGTTAACATAAATTACACATGTATTTAACAATTAAAATATGTTCACAATTTTTTTTAAATATGTTTTTAAGTTTGACTGTCCTCTTTAAAACATTTCAAAACTTGTCTGTACTACTACTTCTGGGAAATAATTGTGGCCATCTACTAAATACGAGAGTACACACTCCACAATTTAATCCAGATATACTTGCAATACAATTGAAATCGATTCTTATACATGCCATGCCAATTGAGTATTTTAGATTACGTGTAACATCACCTGATTCATAGTTTCTTGCTGTATGTTTTATAATTTACTAGTGCATCATATTCAAACATTGATTATTGACATTTTCATATTTATTTCTTGTTCAGAACATGTAAATAAATTTATACTCTGAATACAACTAAACTGGTTTTATGTCGTATTGTTCGAGCCTTAAATATATGTCCTTTATAGTTAACACTTTCAAGAAACTCTTAAATTACAAGATATTTGTTGATTTCAGCGTAAGATGGTATCATTATTACATTAAAAACAAAATACAAGCAAAAAGGTTAGACATCATTTATTAAAAAACAGACAAATTATTGGACTTCACCATGGTAACCCATTTCTTTTTTTCTATGTGTTCATTATTCGAGTGTATAGGAAAACATTAAACGTGTGTTATGATTGAGATATAATTCATTAAACATATCTTCAATAATACTTATACATACAATGATATTACTCTTAATATGCATACAATTGTTTACATGTGCACAACATTTGTTGTATGTTTGGCTATTTTTGTACCCAAAAGTAGTATTTACTCGACACGTTCGAATACATTTTTAAACCAAATACACCATGTATGTGGTATATATTTCCGAATGCAGACAATGATTCCAAGTTAATTTAAAAAGTAATTCATAGATTTCTTATTATGTGGCTGAATCTCAAAATGATGTAAATATAGGACAGAAGAGTATTGTGAAATGATCAGTTTACTTTACCAAGAATGATCAATATTAAGTTTCAAAGCCATAACAGCGGACCCCATTCGCGATAAAAATCTGAGGGATAGCGTTATAATTTACTTCTTAAAGTATCGAAATCGTGTAACGTGGAAAGCAAACTGTTTGTGTTCTGCGTTTTTATTTTGCTGTCATAATTATGGATAATTATGTAATGTAGACCTCTCTTAAAATTAAAGTGTTGTTAATAAATACATACAATTTCATATAACAAAAACACACTAAAATTGAGACCAAGTGTCTTAAATTCCGCTTGGTAAATGTATCCATGATTTAAACATTAACATAAAATCTTTTTGAATTTCAGGATCGAGATGATAAATTCCTTCTATGAGTACATCATGAACCGCCTTTAATATTTGAACATATGTTTGCGCAATTAAATCATTCAATGTTACAGTTAGGTCCCTCTAAACATAATTGCAAAGCACAATATTTACTCTTAAATCATCATCATCATCATCATCATCATCATCATCATCATCATCATCATCATCATCATCATCATCATCATCATCATCATCATCATCATCATCATCATCATCATCATCATCATCATCATCATCATCATCATCATCATCACCATCATCATCATCACCATCATCACCATCACCATCATCACCAACACCATCATCATCATCTTTGTTTTCTTCGTCTTCTTCTTTTTGTTAAATTTCGCTTTGGGTTGCGATAGTACATAAGTAAATGGTAGTAGAGAACCCAAAATGGTACATACATATACATCGAAGCTCATGAAATAAATACAGTATTAACTCCCTTTATCGAGGAACATATCCAACGTATCCTGCTTGTTGCACGCTATTGTCACATGTTATTCGACCTGAAACAGATCGCATGACTTAACCACATAAACAGGCCGCTATGTTTGCCAATGTATTTTTATTTTTGTAATGCAAAGCTAGCAGTAAAGCGTCAATACCAGCATTTGAAAAAAAAATCTCTGGTATTTTGCAATGATTACAATTTAAACCCAAACCTCGTTGCACTTTGTGCGATGACATTTTAAAATGTTATGTTTGTCAGTAGGTTTATTAAATATTTAACATAGCATAGTTTTATTCTGAAAATTTGTCTTTTAAATCGTTTCCATAATTACGTTTCACATTCATTATATCATATAGTATACTAATAGCCGTAATAATAAAACATTTCAGCTGGAATGCGTGTATATATTGTAAGTACGCATTAGCCATAGCATATATTCATATTATGTGTTTTCATTTTTAAGGATTGTGTACCTTTAACATCATGAACGCATATTATTTAATTTATGTTAGTACGCCCATTGTTGATAACAACCATGGCGAACACCTCATAGTTTCACATTGTACTGCGCAATAAGATAAGGCTTTGGGAAATCGCGATCTGTCGCAATCGATACCCCGGAAAAGCGTATTTGTTTTGTATTCGCTTAATATGGTTTTGCAAGAATGCCCTTTGCTATTGAAATGATTGATTTTAGTTGCCGTGCCGCTCTAAAATACAGGAAGAAAATATTAACTTTCAAGTATGCTCGATGACTAACACAGACAGGTGCGTTTGTTATCGGTGAAACGATTGATATATTACACGTTTATACTTTCTTGAGTTTACTATTCGTAGAATAGAAATGTCTGTGTCAGTCTGATTTTCGATAAACAGGCATCCATGTTCATTTTCTTAAAATGTCCGGTTATAAATCACCTGATACGAAAGGAAGATATTTGAATACCCTGAGAATAGCTAGTCATAGTGCCGTGTACATGTATTTAATATAATGACATATCAAAATATTTGATTCATTACGTTTGCCTAAAATGCTAATGCGTAATTTAAATTGTCAACGTTTTTTCTACAGGTTTTGTGTGAATGGAAATACCTTTGAGTTCTACACAAATTGCATGCAATTATTTTAATGATCAAATTTACAACTGTATGAACACTTAAATCTGATAATACTATTATAAATGAATCTATTCAGTGTCTAGACCGCATGTCAGTATTTGCTGCGATCAATATAATACGTTACATCTTGTCTTGGAGAACATAATAGTTACTCTAACGAACGTATCACGTTGTTATCAGTTCATACTGTCAACATATCGATTTACCCTTAGAAGTAGGTTGTAAATATTTCTAGCTTTGTAGAACCGAGTTATATTGAATTTTTACGCATGAAACCAATATAATGATTACCCAATTAAATATGGAAATTATATACACTAAAAACAAAGCTCGAAATGAATTCTTTAATATCTATATGCAACGACTGCAGAAATGTAGGTCAGGGCTATCCATCTTGCTTTAAACAGCCGTGCGTGAGCCTCATTCAAGTGCAATATCAGACAGCAGGTTAGGTCTATTGATCAGTGTAAATGCATTGTTCACTCGTTCATATGCGTAGGCCTTCAGCTTATTATCTTCCTGTTAAAAGCATTAATTTTCAAGATTGCCGAATGTAATTGACTTTTATTTTCTGACTATTTTGTGTATCCGTCTTTCCTGTGGTGTTTGTATGTCGGTGTACATTTCTTGTTCTTTCTTGAGTTATGTTTGTTTTATTTGAATCTGCAATTATCATTAGATATAATCGAAAATAAAACGTAGAACACTGACAACCCCTCCTATTTTCGTGTGTTGAAAAGTAAGCAGCATGAGCAGAACTATATTGCATGAACTCAAGGCAAGTGCTCTACAGAGTAAACTGACCAGGCTGCTTAAACAGCTTATCCCAAATATAGGTTCCGTTTTATACTCTGACAACTCCATATGCATTTGAATTCGTCCTTGACTTTCTAGTCACATAGATACGTGTAAGCTTGCTCCCGACTGACATGTAGGCGTATTTTATTAAGAGCGATGGGTTTCTGCAATTCCGATACCCGCTTCCGAAACCTCTTGCTTTCTAGTTGTTATATGTAGCGAAGTAACCGAGCAGCTTACAGAACTATTCTCTAATCCCGCTCACGTGTGTTACTGCGTGTTTCAGTCTCTCCATGGATGTGTGAGTTTTTGAGTCGGAGTGTCAGAAGTATACCAGTTTATTCTGCGATTGACCATTGTTTTGTGTCAAAATATTCTTATTAAAATATGTGTATAGTATTTTCTGTTATTACATATGTTTGAAAAGCAATGGACAATATTTCTATAGTAAGAATGCTTTAATAACTTTAAATTACTTTCAAACTTTCAAAAAAATACATTATGTGTGAAAGATCATTATATATTTGAAAAGTATGAGCATTGTTAAGCTGTTTAAATGAGCATTGCATACGTGTAAGGAAAACCAAATATACTTCCTATTTATCAGTGCAACTCTAATTTACCTCGTTACGTATGACTTGCCTGATCAGTCGAACAGTGTCTGCCACAGCCACTTCACCGTTAGGTTTACTGCGCTCCATCAGACACCAAAGCACTGCCACTTGACCACTGCGACTGTACCCGTCACTTTAAATAAGTAGGTGAGTGAATAAGAACTCTCTTTTTTATTTTGATAGTAGATGTAGTATTGTGCGCGTACTTTGTCACTTTCCAACTGTACACGTTACAATAGAAAATAATAACGAAAACAAATAACACCACATTATTATTGAATTATATGACATACTGACACTGAATCACCACTGGTCCGTCTGTGGAAGCGCGTTCTTGAACTTCCTTTAGCAGACTTAGCTATTCGTTCCCCTGGCACAAATCAAAATGCTGTGACCAGTTTGTGAATCTAAACACGAGAACATCGAAGCAGTCTTGCTAAAATGAGTTCTTGAAATGTCTACAAAACAATTTTGAAAGCTCTTACAATGAAATAACCTGTTATTTTAAGTAAAACTAAAAGTAAACACTTATAACTTTAAAATGAACGCAACGGCATAAACTATAAATACTTTTAACACTTATTGTTAAGCACTTTATAGTGATTAAAAAAACGGCAACACATACATCAAATCAGTTATTTTCATCTCGTAGAAATGATTTGCATAAAGATTTGTTATAAGTTCTTACCAATAGATACTCGGCATTTATGTAATCTGAATGCCCCCGTGTGTTGACAGCCATGTTCAGAACTGGGCGATATGTGACATCTGTTTGACAAAACACGTGAAATTGGTACAATAAAAGTACATTCATTGCGTAGTAGTATATGATCATTGATTGGAGACACTTGTCTTTTATATGGAAACCATATCGAATAAACAGGTCTATGCGTAATAAATATTTAAAAAAAATGGTGTACCTGGAATTACACATGGGTCGATGTTTTGATCAATGTTTACGGGTCTTTCGCCATCTTAAACTTTCATGTCGACATCATCTACAGTTTCCTCTTTGCTTTCAGCAACGTGAGAGCGGCAAATTGTCCGTTGAAGCAAAATTTACACACAGTAAAATGAGTCTACACTTTATTTTAAACCAAATATGTTTCAACATTATTACATATGTAACATTTTGATATAAATGTGTTTTTTTTGTAGAAAAAACAATCGCACAAAACAAAAAATACCTATCATGGCATTAAGCCCATTGATTTGCAGCAAAGTCGTCTGTTGATACTTACCTTCGATCATTTGATTTGATTTGATAGTAACTCGCTGACATCCGTTTTCAAGACTAACCAGATACAAATGTAAATACAGCAAGCAAATGTTTTAAATTATAATTGTTAGCAAGGAGCCTTTAGAGAGAATTACATGTTTTTATTACCATCCATATTTTTTAAATCCTAAAAATGTACTGTTTTAAGCTAATCTAAGCTGATAAAAATGTCATGCGTTGCTAATTAAGTCGGGGAACAGAATTTCGAAAATTCTAAATTTTTATGACAATTACGTGAATTGAAAAGATACTTAATCAGAGTTTTTGCATACCAGTCAAATATAATTTATAGCTAATGAATCATACATTCTAATCTGCCCCAAATAAATTAATTAAATGATTGAAAGCATTGTCTTGATGTCAGTACCATTATCTATCCAATAATTAGTTAACTCCTATTCCAATGAGTTTTATCATAATTTAAGGCTTCTTAAGGGATTCTTAATGGGTATTCAAGTATATAATAGTAAAATATTTTATTTAAAAGCTCTTGTGATCTTAACTGTAAACAAGCTTACATCAAAATATATAGGCTTCTTTATTTGTTCTTGAGTACTTATTTTTCTCATTTGCAAAGCCGTCGGTCAAACCGTTTTTTTAGATATCGCGCGTACACGAAAGGTCTTTGGATGTCCAAAGTGATAAAACTCTTAGTCTTCGAATGTTGGTGCGATAAGAAGCCATTGATATTGTACGTTGAGGCGTAATACAACCAAAGCGTGTCTCTGCATTAAAAAAATTTTAGTTGTTCGGTGTCAATAAAGAAAATAATATAAAATTTTGGACATAACTATACCGGAAAATAACACAAAAGACAGTCTTCGTACATACTTATATATGTGTCACTAAAAAATGCAAAACCTGCTTTGCACAATCCATGGAGATTACTCATGTCTCTCTAAGCTGCGAACCTTCCGCCAAAATAGCAAAAGTGAAAGGGCTGTCCGGGACGTCTTTGTCAGGTCACGCCGTGAAGTGTAGATGAGGAATGGTTTTTGAAAAACCCGTCTACCAAAAAAATCAGTATTGTTTAACGTTCATATACAAATACATGAACGAATTAATGTATGGTATATATTATAGCTATAAAATAAAAATAAAAATACCCGATTGCATTCCAAAGTGCGAACAACAAAGTCGGCATAAATATCTTCAGAAAGTAGATGTATTGTAGAGTCTCCATACTGACAGTTGTTGTCGGCGTCTTTAGGCCAGTATTGGGTGCATTTTCTCTGCAAACATAAGCGTTTTTTAAAACTGTGGATTTGTAGCATTTTCTAACAAACATTTTACTAAAACAATAATCAGTTTTAATCGACCGAGCCATGCATACATATTTTTTTTTTTGCTACAACATTGAGATTGTAGTACGTACCTTCGAATCCTCTACTAGATTTGTTACCATTACCACAATTCGGACATTATTTTCCCAAATCATTCTCCAGAAATCCGCGATCTTGTCGGCTAAAGGTCCTATAAATTCATGAGTTCATACATAAGGCATGAATACATTAATACATTCATACATACATTCATTAATGAAGAAGTTCATTATTAAAAGAAAATGCAAAAAACGTATATACAAAAATGCATTAAAACCAAAAACATAATAAATAAATACAGACTCTCAACAAATGACTATATTCATCAAATGCATGGATATAGGAAAGTAAATAATTTATTAACTTTGTGCAGCAATATAATTCTTTGGAGATGAATAACCCTGAAATAAAACGTTTCAAGTTTAATGTTATGAACTATTGCTTGTGTCTAATTCGAAGTTCCTATTGTGTTTTGTGTCATTATTTGAATTTGGTAGGTCGTTCCAGACTTAAACCCATCGAGTGTCCATATATAAAGGGAAATATTTATAGGAATAACAATCCAGCTTCCATCGCTCGATACTTTGTACCTGATGGTAAATGTTTGACTTTCCCCACCATCAAAACCAGGGATTCATTCGACAACCAGTTCCATTTTTCCTGTTTTGCTTACTTGCAATTGTATTGGAACTTCTGGTGTTGCTATGATGATCAATCGATATACAATGTAAGACATGCATCATAATATACAATGGTTATATATACAGAGACAGAGAGACAGAGAGAGAGAGAGAGAGAGAGAGAGGAGAGAGAATAGAGACAGACAGACAGACAGGAGAGAGAGAGAGATAGAGAGGTAGAGAGAGAGAGAGAGAGAGAGAGAGAGATAGAGCGAGAGAGATAGAGAGAGAGAGAGAAGAGAAGACGAGAGATAGAGATAGAGTAGAGAGAGCCTATCTCTCTCTCTCTAGCTATCGCTAGCTCTCGCTCTCTCTATCTCTCTCTCTCTCTCTCTCGCTCTGCGTTCTCTCTCTCTCTCTTCTCATCGAGAGAGAGAGAGAGTCAAAAAAGCAAAATATCAAATACAAAATTATAATTGAATAGCTCTACTGTCTCATCCTGCTTAACAATGATTATATCGACTGATTGGTTTGCTTTGAATTCCTGTATAAATGCCCCGTCTCAAAGAAAATGTAACCCAAATGAATATATAAGTGAAGTCCAGATATACAGTAGGTTGACATCGAATACTGCACACGCATTGAAATAAATATTGCTCAAATAATGAATTAATAACTGCACACTACACTTTGATTTATATCAGTCAGGTATAATATTTCAAAAGTTAAACAAATT
Organism: Dreissena polymorpha; assembly: GCF_020536995.1. NCBI lineage: Eukaryota > Metazoa > Mollusca > Bivalvia > Myida > Dreissenidae > Dreissena > Dreissena polymorpha. The sequence continues at coordinate 5,209,343 of NC_068362.1, forward strand.
TGCATCAACCACTCTATTTCTAATAATATAAGTATTTACCTATCTTATCTTGGAAAGTTTTGTACCTACATTGTGTAAAGTAATACAAAACCTGCTTCGAACGACAGAATGCTTGTACAAAAACACTGAAATCATTTTATCGCATGAAAGTTACAATGACATTGTATATAATTTAAGCACCATAGTATTTCTGTATTTATTGGTTATTGCTTTTAAAAACTGTGTTAACATACATACGAATTAAATATGTTTTCTTTCATTGAACATTTATAAAGAATGTCGACTGACTAAATCCGTAAACTATTTCATTGCCTATTGATTGCATGCGGTTTGAAGCATTACACTGGTATTCTCCTTCATCTGGCAATCCGATGCTGTTAAGAGTCAGCGTTTTTCCAGTTCCGATAACTTTGCGATTGTTCTTCCTTATCCATGAAAAGTTTGAGGCTGGTGGATAACCAACATCAGTCAAATTACACAGAACTGTGAAAGAAGTGTTCAGTAGTACGGTTTGGATTTGTAAACGTTGAACATCAGGCGAATCTGTAAAACCCAACAAAAAAGCATATACAGTTTGCAATAGAATGTTAAATTAAAACATATTGTTATCAATACAGCATTACGGTCTTAATCGCTGCTACATGTCGTTCAAGACTGAATACAATATGCAATATTGCACATGAAATCTTGTTTAACTATTAATAAATCATGTAACTGGTTAATTGTTTAAGATATTGAGCCGATTCATAGAAGTGTCAATTTGTAATAGAAGCGACTAACACTTTACATACTACGTGTTTGGAAGTTTGCCTAACCTTTATAAATCATTCCAGCTATTATTTTTGAGTACTGATGAGAAGCTATGAGCTTGTTTTACGGTTTATCAGAATTTCTTAATGGAACAAATAGTATTACTATTAACCCTAGTATTAAATTCAGCATCGGTATACTATCTGTGTTAATAATAATAATAATAATAATAATAATAATAATAATAATAATAATAATAATAATAATAATAATAATAATAATATTGTTATTATTAAAGTAGAACTGGTAATAATTGATCTTTTTGCAGCGTTCATGTAAATAATACGCAAATGCAATCGATCCGAAACATATCAATGATATTTAATGCGCATAGATATACACAGGTTAGTATAAAGATAGTTTACAGTGTAAGGGCACCACAGATATATCAATTAAACGGAGATTACAGTGGTTGAATCTTCAAAGCAGATTTATGCATACTTTACAATTACACTAACTCTGTTTAGTGCAAATGGACTAGCAGCAAAACCAACGTGTTGATATATAAACATTGTTCGTATTTGAGTGCATAGTTATAACGTTAAACATCACGTTCTCTTAAATAACTGAAATCAAGGACATGCAAATGTATTGTAGTAGCTTCGTTGGAACAATGTACATCGTCGTCTTGGCTTATTCATGTGGTAAGTTAATTAATGTATGTCTCAGAAAACACATTTAATTGCAATGTTGACATGTTATATGTTGTTAAATGGTGTAAGGCTTATGTATGAATTATGTATGCTAGTGCCCGTAATTTATTGAGGGATTTCTTTTAAATTTAAATTGTGACTAATATCATTATTTTCTCTATAAACTGATTTTAGAGCTATTAAAAATTGTTTAAATACAAATCTAAGTAAGGTAGGTTTCCGAAAATTTGTTACGGCTTTTCCTACAAATTAAAATGTTTCTTATAACGCGCTTAAATTGTAATACTAACGATTGGTTGCTCTTCTTTCTTTTTTGTTAATCCAAACGGATTTATAAACAATGCTAACAGATGATATATTTTTACTTGTTCACTTATTATTAAATCTATCAAATTATTTGTTAAATTACGAACAAGCTTATCAGGGACGACCTTTTTCGCCTTGACTGAATGGTCTCCGATTTGTCATTAAAATGTGCCCTGATTAGCCCTTGTGGGCGACGCTTAAAAACAGGCAGGCATTAAACTTCGTTTTCCAATATCAAGGCTAACATACGATAGTACAAAACATGTGTAAGACGAATTTCGATAATATGCGTTGTATCAATAACGGCTGTTAAACATATATTAATAAATGAACATATTCGCACAATGATGTTCAGGGCCCGGTTTAACAACCTTGAATGGACAATTAAGCTAACAGCCATTATTTTTTATTCAATTATTTATAGGACGTAATTGTTAACCGTGTAAAACATGTTTTTCCTGGGTCATTACAACTGTTTGATCATTACCACTTTTTTCTCATGTTTAAACGATTTCAAAATATCTTTTCACACATCTTCCCTATATCAGACAATATGCTAAACACAAAAACAAGACACATATCTTTAAACTTAATTTCGTACTTGAAGATCAAACGTCGAACAATATATTGTTATCCAACCCATGCAAAAGACGTCGGACCGCGGATATGTCCGATAAAATTTGCTGAAGTCTGGGATACTTCCCGAAACTGTCGGACCTTGTGTCAGAAAAAAATATGTAAAATCTGTTTAATTAATTAAAACTAAAAATTAAAACCCAACTAGGACATTTATATGTTAAAAAATGCGAACTAGTTTATGTTTGTTTAACTTCGATAGATTATTCAATTTTAAATTTAAACGAATTTTACTTACCAGTTGAACTTGCTATCTTTGCTGGTGACGCAGGTGTTTCACTGGCCCCAAAAAAGTTGTCGCCACTTTTTCGCGACGAGAAAACATTAGGTTAATCTGACCTTATCTTTAATGACAATCATTTAAAAAAACTTACAACTAAATAATGTCATTGACTATGTTATTACATGAACTTTAATAACTATAATTTCCTATAATGACCCAAATTACATTAAGTAACTTTAATAAGTCTTAATACGCTTCATTTGTACATCAATATAATAAACATCACAGGTGACCAAAAACAATCAAATAATGTTAAGTTGAGGCAAGCATAATTTTTAATTTACTTCAACAAAATAGTTGGCACTGACTAGGAAGGAGTCCTTTGACACCATGGAGTGGTCCACAACAACAGCACTGGTATTCTTTTCCTCCAGACATGTGATGAGCATGAACTTCAGATCACAAACACTAGCTTGCCCCTTCACACCCGTTACCGAACGTCATGGATGCACCCTCGCTCAAAACACCGGCATCTTATTGACTATATTATGTTGAGAAAGTGTTACAGACGGGATGTACGGTTGACCGATTCAAAGTCGGTTGCCAAATGCTAGACAGATCACCGCCTGATCATTACCAAGCCCAATATACATATTCAGCCCAAACAACGTTGGCAAAGAAAAAAGGCCCCGTAACCCTTGAGCATCGCCAAGTTAAAGACTGCCAGCTGCAAGTTGTCCTTTGTGAATGCTCTGGAAGAGCTTTGGATTGGACATCACTCATACAGCTGCATTATGCTACAGCCGCAGACACCCTTGGGGCAGGAAACGCAAGGACTGGTTTGATGAGAGGACATTAAGCAGTTATTGGATGAGAAAAACCACCTCCACAAAGCCTACCTCAAAAACCCGAGTCCATAGACAGGAATGGTGCATTCAACAATATAAGCATAAATTTTGTCAGATGCAAGATGCTTGGATCAGAAAAAAAGCAGTCAAAAGCTATGCCGATAGAAACAATTATAAGAAAGTTTACGACGCGTTGAAAGAAGTGTACAGATCAACTGTTTGCTATCAAGCTTGCATATCCATTCACATTGGGTCAACACTTAATGACCCTTTGTTAGTGAATGTTGTGACTGTTGTGATTGTTGTATGATATACAACAGAAACGCATGTATATTGAACATTATGAGTGAAAATAAATGTTTTCAGGAAATGTTTTCAGGTATTGCAGACAAACAGACAGACACACTGACTAAATGATTTAAGCTTCTCCCCATTTACACCTATTCCAAGTGGGTATATATTACTTGTATTTTGAGGCAAACTATTTAAAATTATCTGAGTTTATACATGGCAAAAGGGGTTTTAATTTTCTTCTACTACAAATTTGCATTCTATATGTATTTAAATTAATTAAATGCAAGACATTTTAGAACTACCAATTATAAAAACCTGTTAAATTGGTATTGACAAAAATATCCATAAAACATCAATCATTTGCCTTCAGTGATTTTGGCATGACATGTCAAGCTTTTATTATTTATGAAGAACATTAAAGTCAAATTCAATAGCATTGGTTATGTTTTAATATATCAATTATCTGCAAATATGTTGAGTATTGGCTCCTTAGCAAGTATCAAACAATTTGTTTTGTCTGTTTCATCTTATATGCCAATTATTATAAAGTTTATTTACAACAAGTATCAAACTGGTATATTAAAATGATCAGTTATGAACAATTTAAATTTGGTTGAATAAAACACTTGAATAGGTTTTTGAATTGTCCAAATTATAATGATCTTATTTTTTAAATATACATAATTAAAGGGGCAGAGTGACGGTTAATACCTTAGTAAATTAAGAAAAATAATATTTACTTTAAAAAAGAATGGATTAAATTGTTGCTTGACACATTTTTGTATCATGTCTCCATTTTATAAACGCTCATTAAAACATTTGAATGCCTAAATAAACAAGATGTGTTCGAGAAACACTATGCCCCCATATATTTTACCTTTGACTTTGAAAGATGACCTTGACCTTGACCTTTCACCACTCAAAATGAGGAGGTCCATGATATACGCATGCACGCCAAATAACAAGTTATCTTCAATGTTGCAAAAGTTATTGCCAATGTTAGAGTTTGACGCAAACCGACAAACCAACAAACAGACAGGGCAAAAACAATATGTCCCCCAGTATAGACTGGGGACATAAAGATTGTCGCCACGGAGACTTTTAGTATGCATGGGACAATTGGTAGTAGTATTAATATATAATGGAATGTACATTAAGTTCCACTATACACATGCACAGAATTTATAAGAGGACATTAGTGAAGTTAAAATTTCATGGAAGTAGGTTTTCTGTAGGCATAAGTTCGAATCCCACTAAAGGCATGTATGTAAAACAAAAAATAAAACATCCTTTTTAGATAAATACCTTTTTGAAAACAAAGAATATGCATTGTCATGGGGAAATACTTGTCATATGCCCCTTTAAACATTTTTGATTTTTTGATAAGATCATTCACTCAATTAACAATCTTTGATTCAAAGAGTTGAGGATTTGTGGAGCCTAAAATTGTCTTGTGCGCACTAATGTCTAATGATTCTTTTCAAACCTTTTGAATCTTTTTATATTATCATAGAACAGAATAATATTTATAAAAGCGTATGTGTCACTTCTTAAATTGTTTCAACAGAAATGATCAAAGGGGCAAAAGATAAACCAAAGACCAGTATGATAATATACCAGTATTGGTAGTGCTTTTCTTATTTAATTATGGCTATTTCATTCTGTCAGTTAAACAAGATATGATCCATTGTTTAAATATGCTTTGTAACTGAATGATCCCAGAGCCCAGATTAAAGCAATCATGGCAGAGTTCCACTTGTTATTATGTTGCAAAAAATATCACCGCTCTAGGGGAATTGTGTTAAAGCTTTAATATAAGGCATTTTTTTAATATACAGATTTTGAGATATTCTATATAAATGGTTACGACTGGAAGGAGGATGTACTATTTAAAAATGTATCCAGTACTTAAGCAGTATTTTTTTTCGTTAAAATTCGACGATAAATAATGACTTAAATTGTATTTACTTGTGTTTGGTGAACATCATTATGTATTAGTATATTATGGGCAACTGAGCATTTCCAAATATATTTCAGTCATGTTGTTGTTTATGCGAACTGTTCAGGTCAGCTAAAAGTCTGTTTTGATCGATAAGAAAACATATATATACTTAAAGACAGTTGTGATTGTCAAAACAGTTCATCTGATTCATAACATTCTTTCACGGCACAATTAAAATTATCCCAGAGAAACATACAGTGTTTTTCCCCTTTACATATTAACTTGCTCGTAACAAAAAATGTGTTTTTTATTTAAAACACGATGATTTGTAAGCCTGTTTAAGCATGGTAAAACATTGTGAGTTGGTAAATAATTATCTAGATCTCGATCTACCAGCACTGAAAAACTATAGAGAACTTTTTCAATGCATTACATATTTCTCAAACCATAATGTATTGCACCGTACACATGTGTAAATGAAAACATAAAAAATGCCATTAGTTACAAAGGGAAAAACTTTGTTCTTCTCCTGTTTGAACATATCATTTATAATATTTCACTGACGGATTGAAAATAATCAAAGATAACTGTTCAGTTAATTCAATCCTAGAAGGAAACTTTTGTTTAACTGTTAAGTCGTAAGTCATGGCCACAATTATCATGTCCATGTATTCTGTTTCAATCATCCATGTTATCCAGTTTGATTCATGCATTCCATTTTCTACATAGATCCAACTAACCTTTTATATAAGATTTTATATCTGTAATAATCCTCTCTTCTGTATTTATCAAATGCTTATGCAGTACTAAAAAGCGTGGCCAGTGGTAATTCAACAGAAATAGTACATAAAACTGCGTTTACATTTGACCTTGTTTTGTCATCGCGATTTCGCAAAAACAGAAACAATTGTGCATTATATAATGTAAACTTCATAAAGATAAATGTACAAAGATTAACCAACCTCTTCGTTTTTATGAGAATTGTCAAGTTCCTTTAAAAAAATATAAACACTCCACTCCAATTCATTTGTTTTATTTTGCAAGATTTGTGAAGACGTTAACTCGTTTAGGCTGCCATATTTGCGAATGCTACGACATTGTTTGGCCATTCGTAACTTGTACATTGGAAGTTCCGCATTTGAAGCGGGTGGTTGCGTAAGAATTGTTTTTTGAAACGCGTGGATTATCTTGCGACGTTCGTAAGTATAATTACGTAAGAAAATGTGTGTACAAACTATATAAAACGGTTCCACTATCTAAGACATTTTGTTATTGTGTGCTCAATGAACAACTTAACACATGCAGCTACGCAAATACCACCACGCTTGGTCTCATTCCAAACATACCATAACCATAAGACGTTCCAATACCATGTAAAAGTATATGTATTCAATCTTTTGTTAATTAACAGTCAAGGTTCAAACTATTTTTTTTTACAATTATGTCCTTCCCTTCTTGAAAAGTATCCATATTTCGTGTAACCATTTTCGACTGCAGTCTAGTCGTCGTTTTGGGTCTCAATATGTGCCTACATCTGCAGTCATCTTCACACATTCCTATATATGTTTGCTAAGCATTAGCAGTTAACACAACTATTGAATGTCATCTATTTATTAACAAGGACTCTCTTTCAAATCTTTAACGATACTAAAGTGTCCTAAACATCATGTATGTGTTGTTTTTTTCCGAATTGATTTTGGACAACTTGGTTTTTGCACTTCGTTTAGAAAATCAAATTTGATAAAGACCATGTGTTTGTTTCTTATTCACATCCCCAATTGCCAGTATAGATCAAACAATTAATACTGCTCACTTTCTTTGATACGTGTGTCACATTCTTATCTGCACCCCGTTCCAGAACCTTTTTTAACACCTCGTTATTTTTTGTATCAAATTTCCAATTGTAACTATATTATTTATTTTTTGGCAAATTACTTGGATGCTCTGTGTCTGCTTGTTGTGAGGTATTATCCACTTGCTTGTTACGGTATTGTTTAGAATGGTGACAAAGAGGTATATTTTAAGTATCTGAATCGTAATAACCTTTAATTGAACTTTCATTCCTATCCAGCATTGTAATACAACACCAAAATCTATGTATGCTCAAGTTGATCAGACCACGCACCATATATATCCTCATGTATATGAGACCCAAAACCATCTCTATCCTCATGATGATCGGACCCGATACCCTCTGTATGTTTATGTGGTTGCGACACCACGCCCTATATATCCTTATGTAGATCAAACCAAACACCTTGTGTATCATTATGTATATCATACACCACCACCTCACTATCCATGTATATCAGAACCCACAACCTAACTATCCTCTTGTATCAGGCCCCACATCTTCTCTTTCCTCATATAGCTACAACCACACACCCTCACTATCCTCATGAAGGTCAGATCCTTACTCCTTCTCTATCCTCATGTAGATTTGACCCCTCATCCCCTCTCTATTCTCATGTAGATTAGACATTAACATCATCTCTATCCACATGTAGATAGGACACTCACACCCTCTCTATCCTCATGTAGATAAGACCCTCACACACTCTCTATCCTCATGTAGATTATATCCTCACATCCTATCTATCCTCATGTAGATAGGACCCTTACACCGTCTCTATCCTCTTGAAGATAATACACATACACCCTTTCTATCCTCATGTAGATTATACCCTCACAACCTCTCTATCCTTATTTTGATTAGACCCTCATACCCTCTCTATCCACATGTAGATACGACCATCACACCCTTTCTATCCTCATGTAGATTAGACCCTCACACCCTCTCTATTTTTATGTAGATAATACCCACACACCCTCTCTATCCTCATGTAGATTAGACCCTCACGCCCTCTCTATCCTCATGTATGTAAGACCCGCCCTCGCACACTCTCTATTTTCATGTAGATTATATCCTCACACACTCTCTATCCTCATTTTGATTAGACCCTCATACCCTCTCTATCCTCATGTAGATAAGACCATCACACCCTTTCTATCATCAGGTAGATTAGACACTCACACCCTCTCTATCCTTTTGTAGATAAGATTCACACACCCTCTCTATCCTTATGTAGATTAGACCCTCACACCTTCTATATACTCATCTTGATTAGACCCCATACCGTCTCGATCCTCATGTAGATTAAACCCCACAACCTCACTATCCGCATGTAGAACAGACGCTCACACCCTCTCTATTCTCATGTAGATTATACCCTCACACCCTCTATATCCTCGTGTAGATAAGACCCCACATACTCTCTATTATCATGTTATAAGATCCTCACACCCTCTCTATCCTCATCTAGGTTACACCCACACCCTCTCTTTCATCAAGTAGATTGAACCCCACACCCTCCCTATATTAAGGTAGATCAGATCCTCGCACCCTCTCTATTCTCATGTTGATCATACCTCACAACCTTTCTATCATCATGCATGTTGATCAGATCCCCACTCAATCTATCATCATGCAGATTACACATTCGCAACCTCTCTATCCTCATGTAGATCAGATTCCACATCATCTCTATTCTTATGTTGATCCGACCCCACAACCTCTCTATCATTAAATATGTAAGACCGTACACCTTCCATATCCTCATGTAGATTAGACCCACACAACCTCTCTTTCCCCATGTAGATTAGAGCCCACATCCTCTCTATTCTCATGTTGATCAGACTCCACAACCTCTCTATCCTCATATATGTAAGACACCACAACCTCAATATCCTAATGTCGATTAGACCCTCACACCCTCTCTATCCTCATGTAGATAAAATAACCTCACACCCTATCTATCCTCATAGATCAGACCATCACAGCCTCTTTTTCCCCATGTAGATTAGAACCTACATCATCTATATCCTCATGTTGAGCAGACCTCACAACCTCTCAATAGCATATATGTAAGACCCCGCAACCTCCATATCCTCATGAAGATAAGACCCCACAACCTCTCTATCTTTATGGAGATTAGATCGCACACCCTCTATTTCGTAATATTGATTAGACCCCACAGCCTCTCTATTCTCATGTCTGTTGGACCCTCACTCTCACTCTCTCTATCATCATGCAGATTAGATCCTCACAACTTCTATATCCTCATGTAGATTAAACCCTCACACCTTCCATGTCCTCATGTTGATCAGGTTGATCAAACCCAACACACTATCAATCCTCATGTAGATCATTCCCGACTCCGTCTCTACCATCACGAAGATCCGAGCCTTAACGCGATTTTAGCGTCAATAAAACATAGCACTCTCTTTAAAACACATGAGTGAGAGCCTACACTTTCATTAACTACAGCTGAATCAGGCCTCTGATAAATTTTAACTAGTAATGGGTTATACCCTGTACCCTCTTTAACAAAAGATAAATTATAGCCTTTGCGTCAATGTTTGGTTCTGGACAATGTAACTACTCATTCCCTGCGTATCCATGTCAATTTGCGATACCTCGTCATCAACAGAACTGATCCCATTTCGTTGGGTAGACTTAACCACTGTTCTCTATTGCTAAATGCATCTGTATATTTAAAAAATCTTAATTATTGACACTTTCCATTGTGACATCACTGCTTTCTATAATCCAACAATCACCATCGAAATCGGACCTAGTTCCTTCGCTTCTTATAGTTTGCAGATAAGATGCCTTCACTTTGGGAACTAAACTATATTCCGAGAACTTTGATTCTGCATTATTGCCTGAACTTCATGCCTTTAGTTAAGCTTCTGTATCTTCTTTGTTTCACCAGTAAGAATAATATGCAGAGCGTTGAATCTGACCCATGAAAAAAAGGCATATATTCAACAAAGTTATGGAAGTACTTGCTGTAACTCGTAGATTGAAGAAATCCCTGTTTCAGGTCGTGAGAAAGGCACGGTGCCTATACCACGTGACTTTTTTTCGGATCTGTGTTGGGAGAATAAAGCGCGACCCAGTTAAGATGTTAAAGGATCTCTTTTTAAATGTTTCACATTTTTAATGGAATAAAGCCCGCTCATTTGTAAGAGTTTTCTATAGGTATCATGATCTTTTTAAACAAATAAGTATTTGTTCAGTAAAGTGCAACCGCTCGTTTGAACGGTTAGCAAAAT
>NC_068362.1:5225172-5372672 GCF_020536995.1 Dreissena polymorpha
AAAAATTACAAATGTGTAAAAAAATACATAAATATAATACATTTATCCTTTTGCAGAATGGTTAATATTATTTGGATAAAAAATGTGTAATTTTAAGAATGCTTGTTTGAATATTTTTCTCATTCTCAATTGTACTTCACGAATAAGTGTTTGTGCGAGGGTAAACTATGTTAACAGCGTCAAATATCAGACACGTATGTCCACTTTAAAAAGCTTAAACTTTTTAATGGTAAAAGACATGTAATATTACTGCAAGCTTACATCAGATTCGACATTTTTACTTAAAACATGACTCATTAATTGTCACGTTTTAATTTGCCTTTTTTATTAATATGTTCCTTCAAGTGATAAATTGATGATAGACCTTTTTTATTTTACGTTAAATTTTCTCCCGTCTGTGTGAAAGAAAACAACTATAGAAATCACTAATTACTATCGACCAATACACATCAATTAAGAAAAGGTTGTATCATCATCATCATCATCATCATCATCATCATCATCATCATCATCATCATCATCATCATCATCATCATCATCATCATCATCATCATCATCATCATCATCATCATCATCATCATCATCATCATCATCACCATCATCATCATCATCATCACACATCTTAGATATATCTGATAAATAGAATTCGAAATTTAAAGAAACGAAATTTCGACAAATCATTTACAAATCATTTACATGGCCATTATTAATGTTGTCGTATTTTTACCCGAGCACAAATAGCGTTTATCCAAACTGGTGCTTTAAATGCAATTTATTTTGATCTTATTGTACGTGCATCTGTAATCACCATACCAAAATCGGCTATACGTTATTGTTAATAAAATCGTTTAAAAGTATGCATTTTATTCCAGGTTGTCGTGCAAATTGGACCGCAGCATGTCCTAGCGCATTAGTATTTGCAGTATTCGGATTAATCAGTGTGTTTCCATTGCTGGTCCTTCTGGCGAAGACAACATTTTCCTGCAGTGGGAAAACGCAGCATAGGTTATGAATTAAATAAATAAATGTAAAAAATAAATATATTAAAATAAACATTTATTGCATTAACGATTTTTTACCAAAGTGTTTTCTTCATTATAAATTGGATAATCTTATATTGTGTATATTGGGGAACCGTTAAATATATTTTTATTTAAGTTATATAATGAATATTTTCACTAACGCGTGCGCGCGTGAAACTGTTAAAATTTTCTCATTATATCGTTGATCTTTACGTGTTTTTCTTATACAGAAAGTACACTTATTGTCATAATATATAATGGTTTTTGTTCTTTCTTTTTTCAAACGTGTTACTTTAAAGCCGTTTATAATCCTTCTGTTCAACTATTGATACGTAGTAATTCGGTTAAAAATCAACAACGTTATGCGGAATGTTTTGTTACTATATATATGCATTTGAATTCAATCATAATAAGATGGCGCTCCTACACGCCCTTTCAGTATACATACTAACTAGTGCCGTCATGGTTTGTATACGTTTTGACCTAAGCAGAAGCAAAGCATACATTAACCTATATAGTTTTGTAGAGGCATTTCATAATCTCAAACGATTATGGTCACAAAATGAACATCGAATATGTGTTGTCGTAAACAAGATAAACACTTAAAAATATGCCAATCAAAATGAAAAACGTTCGAAGATGAAGGATTGCAGGTTGTTCTTAACAGGATTTATGATATATAGTAATTGTCGTATGCTCTATTTATTCCGAAACATCAACGTACTTGAATTTAAAAGGTAGCCAAAATCAACATCGGATACAAATGGTTAAATACTTCAAAATAAACTTTTTGTACTAGGTTAACCAATCGAATTTGGTGATTTAATCAGCTCCCTCGATGCATTGTCTTATAGTCACCTGGTTTCAAAACGACCGAGTAGGCAAAAGCCAAGTGGATTAAACTTTTAAAGCATTTACACATAATGAAATGTTCTGAAATTGATTCGTTGTTAAAGTAAGAGTTTGTGGGCAGTATCAGTTCCATAGGCATTTATTAATTATCCTATTGTATGTTTAATAGTAAATTGAAGAATGATAAATGGTGACAAGATGAAGATGGATTGTATTGATGTGATAAATCAAGGATCACCGCACAGGGTTTTACCGCTGTTATCTGTGGTCAGGGTACGGACACGTACATATATTATTATGTTGGCCTTTAAGAAAATCATTTTACACGTGGAGGTTGTATTGTTTTGAGTTCTAATTTTTATAATACAAAACAGATGGGGCAAAAGATGGCTTTTTCTCGGAACATCTGCTTTCGTTTGCCATATCGTTTTGATGGGATCGTTCTTTGGCCTTACCCTCCGTCTACAAACTGAACAAGGTAAGATATTTACTTTGTGAAACACTATTATATCATAGCATAAATACTCACGTTTAAATATATTTATAAGAAATTTAAAAATGACGTGAATGTATATCCTTATTTATAGTTGCAAACGTTTGTTTGATCAAGGTCCCCTGGTAGACTTTGCAATATATATATAATATATTTACTCGCAATATAAACGCAGATAATGTTTGTCCCGAGCAAAGCTCGGGATTTTTGACAAAATTGAGTTAAGTACTACAGTCGACCAGATTATATATGAACACAATTAATGACGCAAAATAACAATTGCAAGAGTACTTTTATTGAAGTTTAAAATATGAAATCCATTACAGGCGTAAATACGCCTACACCGTGTTGGCCACAATTCAATTCTTGTTCATAATATTTTGATCCAGTTGTTGTCCACTCGTCAATAAGAATTATTTGCAGACATTTGACATAGTTAACGTTGAGCTTCTGTAGACTGCGTGTACCAATGTCGATAAGATCGGCATTAGGAGACTGCAGCATCCATTCTTCATGGCTTATACATTTCACTATTTCCTTCTTCAGAGACTTGAGGGTCTGTTTAGATGTGTGACTTGAGGTAATGTCATGGTGAAATACCATCGACCTTCTGGAAACAATTAAATAACGTTATTTTGACGAAAAGGCTGTAATACCATAAATTGATCTTGTTATTTAATTTAGATACTTCTTGATAAAGCAAATCTTGGTTTTATCTTTATTAGAGACCCAAGCCCATGCTTGGTGAAAGAGTCCTTCTTAACCAACTCAAGTTTGTCTCTTACTATTCCGCCATTTCTAAAGTAGCAAACTTAGTGCCTCCCGTACGACCCACACAAATAGAACATCTAATTCTAATCAGAAGTAACAAAGTTCTTCCATATTCAACCACTTAACTCAATGTATAACTGCCATGATCTAGACATCTTCTTCTAAATGTGCGCCATGTTAAGCGGATGAACTTAGAAATTTGTCAAAGTTCAACGTCAAATAAATTGGTGTTAATAGAATCTACAATTCCTTTAGATATGCCTTTCATAAACGATATCTTACTTTGATTCGTTGGATTTACTTAAGCGATCATAAAGTTCATTAACGATCATATAAACGTTTGCGTTAGGGTTTATGCCATCAGAGAAAAAAACAATGTTCGTTTTTTTGAGCTGTACTATCCAAACCTTGTAAACAGATTGTGTTCAAGTATAATCTGGGCGCCTCTCGTATATAGTGTCAACGATTTAATCGAAATATTTGTCACATTTCAATGTAAATGTTTTGCTTTACGTCAAAAGTATGTGTACGTACTCGCCGATCAAAACGTTTGTATTGTAGACTGACTGCTATTTTGTATAGTCAAAATTGACGGTTACCACCGGATGTTTAGTATAGGTCATGAGGAAATAAAAAAAACCTGTCTTATATATGTTGACATTAGTAATAATTCTGTATCTACGTAAAGTTATATGCATACAAGGAGAAAATTCAAGGCACAATTGAATTATCATTATTTATATCGTATTATTTTGTATTCCCTATTAACATAGGATTGGACGATGGTCAAATCATAGCCGGAATGATCTTTGGATGGATCGGAGTTACTGTGACGACAGTGAACTTGATATTCATTTGTGTAAGTTCTTACGCGGAAGGTACTTTTTTTTCTAAAGTACTGTTACATGAAATTTACTTTTTTTAAACAATAACAACCAAACTTGTGAGTACACCGTTGTACATTAGGAACAAAACATATACTTTTAACGTTTGTTACATTAACGTGAAAATAGGGCATGCTACGTGTGCTTATAACCGTAAGGCACTGAGTTTGGTGTATGTTTTGCATGTGTTACAGTACATATGCACATGTTTCGGTAAAGGAATTCAGTGTTGCGCACAAGTAGTAAGACACGATACCGTATTATATATTCAAACCATTCTGTTCCATCGGTTAATTTGTCGGTAGATGTTTTAGTCCCTCTGTCCCGAAACTTTTCCGGGCTGTAACTGCCCCGTGCATTTCAAAATAACTAAGCACACGTGTTCACCTATAAGAGACGAAGTGTCGCGCACAAGAACTTACGACCTGTTTTGTTCTAATTTTACAAACGTGTGCGGCCTGCAGTGGCGACGGGACGTATTTATGTCTACCAATTCAAAATGTGATTCGTTTAGACGTAAGAACTGTGAGTATAAGGTATCGATCAATTTTGGTTTACATTTAATATGAACATTTGTATGTACAAATAAGCTTGACATATGAAACAGACACTTACAATTTACTTCTAAACGTTTTTGTGTGTACCGCCCTGCTTACAAGTGTTTATCTTGCTATTTCGATTATGCTGTGATAATGCGCGCTTTGTTTGTTTAATGAATGAAATGCTGTATCATTTATTGGTTATCTAACTCTACAATCAGGACCAGTATTTGCGGAGAACTTGTCACGCATTTTGAGCGCTAAGGTAATTGTGATGAAAACATATATGCTAGCATGTACAAAATATATAAATCCATCAGCGCTGGTATCATTTTATTTCATGATTTCCGATGGTTTATAGAGAACTATCATTAAATGAAAACTGATAATCTCTGTTTCAAACAATCAATATTAACATTGAAAACTATCGAAAATTGTCACTGCTATATTGTGAAATGACGTCGTTTCCATTGCGTTACGACGTCATTATATCAGCGTCAAACACACACATTATCAGTTGTAAGCATAAAATAAAAATAAATTTTGCTGTACTTGGTGGACAATACATTTTAATTCACTCGTGATCATAGACACAATATATTTTGTATGATCGTTCATAATTTAAATCGATATTTCAACAAAACCAACAAATTATTTTTAAATACACAAACAAGACTGAAATTAACTGAAATTTTAATGAATAATTCACACTCTTGAAAGCACCCAACACAAATATTACTATAAGGATATGTTAACAGTCACAATACAACATCAACGTTTTCACCAAGTTACATAAAATGAAAAGCAGTAGCTTGATATGTAAGCTAATAACACATACTAAATTATATGTTCTGTGAGATGAAAATGATGCAGCACAAAACTTTAAAAAACTACGGTCGATTTTAGCTTAATGAATTCATGGTTTTGATACTGTTAGCTGTAACTTGTGAAACATAGCACGTTGCTCTTAAGTTAACTGTACACAGCAATCAATAAACACGTTTAACATACGATCACGCATGTTCATGCTTGCAAGAGAGAGATATGTTAAATGATACGTTAAAAGGTTTCAGTCAATTGACTTGATATATATTTGATATGCATGAATAAGAGATATTTGCCTTTATTAACAACATAATCGTACAAAGATTATTTATTCAGGTTTATGTTGTTTAAAGGTGGAGGCATTAATTTATGCACTTGTCTGTAAGCCGTGCTTGTCATACTGTTTTTGTTCTTATAGTGAGCCCTTTTATTATGTTTATTATGCAAAAAGTCACAAATCATCAATCGACACGGCATATTGCAAACAAAACCAGTATCCTCTAACTCAAATGTAGTGGTCACGCTTAGAGGTCAAACATTTTACAAGACCATTAAACAGCTTGGCCGAACAGAAGATTCGTCATTTATCAAATAATTAAAACGACCACACCTGAATGACGACTCCTTACGTGCAATACATGCGTACACAGCTTTGAGGTAAATGTAACACTTGCATGTCACTTCAAACAGTACTTTCTTTATTTACTTGACAGGTTAACAAACTCGCTAAAATAACTGTAGCGTGGGAGTCTCAATACATACACATAAGTGTCCCCACCTAAACATTTGAGATAAACATTGGTTTTAGATCAGTTTTCATTTTAATTTATGACATTTATTTATGATTATCTATCACAAATCAGTAGTATAGTATATTAAGGGTATTCATATAACCTGAATCATATGCACTTAAATGTCGGTTTATGTAATAAATCGTGATACGTCGATTTTGATAGGCCCAAATAGCTCAAAAGCGGTATGTTTACAAGTCGTAGTATGCTAAATACTGTTTGAACAAGTGTTACATGGTTAACACTGTCGTTTTCTGAATAAACAACTTACATTTATGTAATTCTCATAATACAAAAACAAAATTATATACATAAAATACATAAATAGATATGTATTGATAACATTTCTGTTCGCACATGGATAATCATGTCGAGGAATTAATTTCTTGCCCTTGTACAATATTTGTTTGCGAAAACTTTTCTTAGGAGTTATCACTTTTTTTAACTTGTTTTGGATATATATGAAGTCTTATGATTACAAAAATATCTCTCACTGCCGATTTACGTTTGAAAAAAACCCACACACCAAGGCCTTAGTATTTGGATCATTGTGTATATATGTAATTTAATTAAGGTTTGTCTTCTATCGTTTTAAATGTCAAACTTTTGAAAACACAGACACACATAAATATGACGATATTTTACCTTTCAACAGCACATAGTCACACCAAGTTTGGTACCTAGCAAATCTTGAAATTATCAAACCTAATATACTTACGTATTCTAGGATGAAATAATCAGTTTAATCAACACTCATTCACTCTCTCGACCACTCGTCGAACCCGATCCCCTATGTATTGTGGAGAGGTTGAATCGGTTTATCACTCTTTTATAATTATTTACTTATCAAAGTAAAACTTGTTTCTGCAAGACTATCTATCTGATCATTTACCTGCGATACTAGTGTTCGTGATAAAGTGCCAAATAATATAATAAGACTACAAACCGTTGGTCTTATTCGTTGACTGATTTATGAGGATAATAATAACATAAATATCTCGACTAGTTTGAAGCAAATACATTCGAAAAAAATCGGGATTCATGGAATAAATTTAAGGCGGGTTATATTTACCAAAATTCTGTTTGGAAACAGTTATCGTGATAAGTGGTAAGCACGTCTGGAAATATGATTTGTATCCGTACGATCAGTAAACAGAAAACAGGAAGCATAACACACTAGAGCAAATATAGTATTTTGACGGTGAAACACATATTTTGCAACAACATATAGTACAATTCGCTACAAAATAATGATTTTCCTTTCGTTTTTTTTCTTGATGTATGTATAGACGTATGCTTAAGAATTTATCGAAGTATCTTTTTTGCTCAAGTGATCAGGACTTGCATCGCAGAACATTTTTGACTCTCATAGGTATGTCTATATATGTGTCAAACAAGTAATACAAATAGCGGCCATCGCCCGCCGCTGCGCGACAGGCTTTTTCCCGTGTTAGTCATAGGGTCAATTATGTTAACAAATATATATTTTTAATTACTACCTGGGTCAGTAAGTGTGTTTGGCATGTTTAATTATTGTCGTTTTTCTGCTTTCAGACCCTATTCACGGTCTTTAAGTTATAATTGTCATTAATTATATCGTAAGTACTGAATAAAAAACCAGTAAACTAAATGTGTTGATGCTGACAATTCATTAAAATGTGACAATATTCTTTGAATTATCTCTTATCAAAGCGTACGCTTTGTTTAATAAAGTGTTTCACGATAACACACAGCTGAGTCTGAAACGAAGTGTAGTTTACTAACTAAACTACTTACATGACCAACAGATGTAGTGTAAAGTAGTCCCAATCCTTTCATTTTGGACAAAAATACTGGCTTTTGACTGATCTAATTTTTTGCTTAGGAAGTAGTGAGCTTTAAATCGGGATACTTTTTATTTATAATTTGGCAGGTACAAGGTCTATTGTGACAACTGAAGTAACATTTTAAAGGAATAAAACCCAAGGTAGCAGTTCCTATTAATAGAACGTAAAAGGCATGGAATTTAGAGACAAAAGTGGATACAGAAATTGTATCAATAATAACCGTCTTCAGGATGTTTTTTACGCAACGCTTTCAAAAATTGATCAAATTTTTGGTATACGAGTCCATATACATGCTCTTCAGATGAAGTGTGAAATTCGATCAGGTCCATTGATTTGTGGCGAAGTAAGTGGGCTTGAACTTACAAAAATCGCTATTATAACCGTTTTCCGAAGGTTCCTACGCAACGCTGTCGTATAATGAGCTGATATTTGGTATGTGAGCCTACCTACATGATCTACAGATTAAGTGTGAAATGTGTTCCGGTCCATTGACTGTTGGCACGTTTTTGGGCCTTGCACTTACCAATTTTTTCTATAGTAACCGTTTTCCGACAGTGTTTTACGCAAGGCTTTCTGATATTGAGCTAATTTTGGTATTTGAGTCTACCTACATATAAAGTGTGATATTCGTTACGGTCCATTGATGTTTTGCGAAGATGTGGGATTTGGACTTAGACATGTTCTATGATATAATGTTTTCCGGAGGTTTTGTGCGCAACACTTTCAGATATTTAAAATAAAAACAGAAATGTCATGCGATGTAAAAAATGTTATTTATGTCTTAGTTTGTAGTGGTTGCAATAAATATTACATTGGACAAACTGGAGATACACTGCGTAATCGACAAACTGTTCATGAACAACAAATGCGTGATGCCTCAACAAGACAAATGCCATTAAGCAAACACCTTGATGAATGTTCTAAAATGCAACCAAAATTTAAAATATTTCCATTTTATAAGTTATATTCGGACTGTTTTTCAGCTAGAATATCAAAAGAACAATTTTTTATTGATTTATTCAAGCCCCTGTTAAATTCATTGCGTTAATTTGACGTTTAACGTCATTATATAAGTAACGTCATTTGACGTTGTTACTTTGACAATTTGACGTTATTGTGTATATTTTATATGCCCTGATGAGCTGTGCGAAACCGGTCGGCATATTTTAATACAATTTTTTATACATATACGTCGTTTGTTTACTATATATATATATATATATATATATATATATATATATATATATATATATATATATATATATATATATATATATATATATATATACATATATATATATATATATGACTTTGTTGATTATTTTTAATGGTAATATCCTTGAACAAATTTCATATGTCATATCTATTTCTGAAATATTTTTGACTTGCAAGGTGTGAGTAAATTATAAATTTTAATCAACGTAACCTTGCTCGTCGTTATGTTTTTTCAAAATAAGGTAACTAATTGCATGGACACTTTTTTGTTTATTAATACAATTGTTTTGTATAGAAATATAATGCCATCTTGAAATTATTGTTAAACCACATTGCTAATCAAATAATATTGACGGTTTGAAGAGGTGACATGTGTTCATAACGAATTGGATGTAACAACGTTGTTTAACAAACTTATTCAATATTATAAATGCAAATGATACTACTCGGCTGCACGTAAAAAACAACTTGTTTTTACATTTTTGAAAATGAGTCTCTGGCACTAGTAAATAATGTTTTATTCAATCTATTTATTATGTTCGCAGCAACAACCTTTACAACTTTCTTGTTATTATTGTTTTGTTTAGGCTTACTTCTAAATACACACATGTATGACCATTTACTGACACACAACTTGTTTTTAAATGGATGTGATCATGTGATTCGGGAACATATTCATCAAAAGTGTCGACGTACCTTAAAATATTTTCTTTGATTACACTGTGGTGGCAGAAGAAACACTTCAAAACAACATTGAATAGCGTTTCATATAATTATTTTGTTTCATAAGTTTGATATGCTATTTTATGTATGTTGTATTTGTTTACATTTCATTGAATCGCCTCTAATCTCTAATTATTTGCAATTCACATTTTAAGGTTGTGTTTATAGTTGTACTATATACTATCTTTACTCTCTTGATAAACTAAGGCATATTTGTCGGACAGACATAATTTTTAAGTTCGTTCTGTGTACATTTGTACAATGTATATTTCAGTACAAAGTCGTGAAGAACAGATGTTGTTGAGGCCGGTAAAGAAGCACAATGATTGAACATACCTGTGTGCATACGCAAGCAAGACACGATTAAGTTGATTCTATAAAACTGTCCTGTTGCAGCAGGAGGAGCTGAACTTTAACTTTTTAAGCGCTACATTGACCATTTTAGAATGAATTGCTCTGCAGTTTGCTGAAGGTAATCCAAAAATTCAACCAGGGTATTCGTGCGAATGCAGCCAATATTGTGTTATTTGTATTTTTTGTGTTTGCCATTATTACATTATTTGAAATGCTTGTTTAACATAAACATTATGTTCTGATACGATTATCGCATATGTTTTTATATTTATTATGCTTTACATGTACATCTTGTAATACTCATTTTTTAAAGTTTTATATCATGCATCCTATTTTCAACAAAAGTGTTTATCTTAAACAAATCGAGCTCTTCCATTTGATACAAATCAAGTATGTTTTCATATATGTTAAATGCATGCCCCATGATTTGGTCAGTATATTTCAACAGCTATCATACCATTGAGTGTTGTCATTATGTAGTATTTTTGTAATGTTCCATAAGATAACTATGTAAACGTCAGTGTGACGCTTTTTCTTACCAATGACATTAAAACATCGATTGTCCTTTGATGAATGTTGTACCAAAACAAAGTATTACTCAACCGACTTACGGGAATCTCGAATATAGTTCTTCATTCCCTGTATTGTGTACATCCAGGTAGTTTTTATACAACGAGATAATATCATACTGAAAAAACACAGTTTTATAGGATATATTTAATTCACTAAATGCGTAGTTTTAAAATTAATTAATAATACTGATTTAGTTCGCCTGCATGCCTGTACACTTGTACGTCTATCTGGTTGATTTGGATAATGCAATATTTAAGATAATGCATACAATTGTTGTGGCTGTTCTAAACTATTCAAGCGTTTTTGTCATAAAATTCAACATGTTTGTAAGGTATTTTTATAATGTGGAAAGAGAAATATTTGTAATGATGCAAGATATATGTGTTTTTTGTTTTTCTGTCTTTCTTATCGCCTGTCTATACAAATTAAGCTTCGATAAATAAAATAGCACTAAGATATGTTTGTTCAAACCAAATTTGTATATATAGAACACATTACAAATGCATGTTATTTTCCTTTCATTATCATACAACAAGTATGACTGCTATGGTTTTAGAAATAAGTCAAAACTAAAATCGTCATCCACCGACAAATCAAAACGTAAGCTAAGTTGATGTTTTTTGCATCTGCAAATATGGCTATATACACAATATGTACGTTATATAAGTTTAATCTGTCCGTCCGCCAATATATTAGGATCATGCGGAAAATCAAACACTTCATACATCCAAGTATGTTGAAAGGGGAAAATGAACGTTATGTGTGTATGTAAGACAAAACTGTGAGTGCTATGATTACATACATAAGTGAAACATAACAACTGGATCATGCAATAGCTCAATAGATAATTCAGCTAGATAAAAACGTATGGAGGTCCTGTTCATACTCCGACAAGATATATCCGGGAGGAAACTGTTGTTGTGTCTCTGGCAAGGCTGTTCATTTTTGCATTTTTGCAGAGCATTTTGGTAAAACTGAAAAAGACGTATATAATGTTGGCACTGCCTTTTTGAAATGTTGTTTAATAAGTAAAAATATACGGTGTTACTATTGCTGAAAACGGCTCAAAATCTTGAAATTCTAAAGTAATATTTTTTTTAGTTCTTTACATTATTGTCATAACAAATAATACGGTGATCAACAAGTTTGTATATACTCTTTGACTCATATATCGTGACATTTATAATCAGCTGGTAACCATTAGACACAATATGCACCCCACGTGCGCCAAATTGCTCTTACATGTATAATATTTAATAAATAAGACCAGCATTTTTTAATTATTTGTTTCACGGGAGCGCCCGACCCTATTTTTCGACAAATACAAATAAAAATAAAAGTCACTTTCGTTTTTTTTATTTACATTTCACCCGCCGACCTGGTATTTTATCAGATTGCGCAGATTGCCGAAAGTGTTGTTAAAAATTTGTTTATAATACGGGTTGTTTCGTTGTGCCAAGTCGACTTGGAAAGCGTCAGCGATTTTCATTGGCTATTGCAGCCAAAACCACACGCTATTAGCCAATCAGTGAGTATTTAACAAATGATTTTCATATTGCATTTCCGAAATGGCGGACATAAACAACAACGAGACAAATGTAGCATATTTTAAAATCAAATTAATTAAAAACGGAGCAGAAACAATTTCAATTATAAAAGTTAATCTTCAGAACACCATTGTTGACATCATGCCCATATTATGTGATACGAAATTAAACATAATTAGAGTATTTGCAGATGATGCAGAAGTGTCACCATCGATAACTTTCGGTGTGTTAAAAAGTTTTGGGTAGGTTTAATAAATCTGCGTATTTATTAAAATGTAGATCCTGTAATATTTTTATAGATAAAAATCAACATCCCTAAAATGTCCAAGAAGTACTACTTTACGTTTCTTTTAATGAACATGAGGACTGAACCACAGGCGCTTGCATCAATAATCCCATTCCCCACCAACCCATATATATTCTTTATTTAGAAAAAAGTATGCAACACAGCTTCTGAAGAAAATAACATTGGGTCCGGATGTTCGTATGTCCGTCAAAGTCACAAGAAAGTTTTAATTATTTTTCTTGACACATTAGCAAAATAACATGCTTATTATTCTTCATTAACTGAAAACAAAACACTTTTCCCTATATAAAACTGTATAACTATTTTTATATCAACATTTTAAACATTGTTCCGGTACCTTTTGACCAAGTTACGTCCCTTTGTTTGGATCAGTTTATTTTATTGAATTTTTACAGACGAAACCAACGTTTTGACTTTCAAAATGTCATGAAAATGTAAATGGAATTTATTTTTTAATTAATTGATCTGTTTTGTCAATTATTTGATCAGTTTTGTAAATCAGAAATACATCTTAATGTATTTTTCAAAAATGAGTTATTATTCAGCCGAAATATGCTGTTCTATCAACTGTACATAATGTTTTCATACTGCAGGATTTGTTCTGCAAGGAATGCAAGTAAATTTATCATACCTCAGGCTCTGTTGATAAATGTGCTCAACTGGCTCTATGTATTTGTTCCAAGGGTTATTATTATCTTCACATTTATATAGCTCTCTCTGTTTATTATATATCCAAGAAAATGTCATTGCTGTTTCTCCTTAAAATAATACAGACAACACATTCCATAGAAATTTCATTTGAACTTTAATTGTGAAAAAGAGGGGAACAAAGTAATGTGCAAAAGTTTACACCATTTTATTTTGATAATACTGTGAGTCTTTTACGAAATTATTAAAATAAAATACTATTTTAAAAATATACAATTACATAGTTCAAAAGTTGTTTTCTATATATAATTAATCTTGTGAGCAAATTATATACAGTCAGCAGAGTAATTCTACTTGAACAATTTAAATCCTTGATACATGTACTATTTAATTCTTTATACGGCTTTCACTTAAGAAAATGTTCAATGAAATAAATCTAGGTTTCTAGGTATATTGTGTCTTTTACCTCAATATTTTGTTGGGGGCCAATTGACATGATATAAAAACTACAAAAATTAACACCATACAATGTCCCATACAAAATAATTATCACCTAACCCATGCGTTTTGAGAGAATAAGATTGTTTAAGTTCTTTATTATATAAGTAAATATTAATCATGTGAAACAATTAAGGACGGGTTATTTTTTTTCTCCAAATGTATGATTTGATCACACCTAAAAGAAGAAAACACAAACATGTTACACACCAAATATTGAACCCCTGACCCTTGCGGTTTCTGTATTGTTAGGGATTATCAAATACATTAATCTATATAAATCAGTTGACCCCTGAAGCGCAAACATTTTTGACCACGGAGACATGCTTTGAGGAAACTTAGCAAATGAACCACTATATGGTTGGCATGCAACGAAACAAACCAATGGGCCTTGCGGTTTCAGATAATGATTATATTATTTATATTTATAAGCAAAACAGTAACCCCTAGGGAGGGCAAATTTTCTGCATGATTTGAACAAACTTCAAAGAGAACCTCATACCGATGTTACACACCAAATATTGAATCATGCCCCTTGTGTTCACTTTACACATATAAACACTATAACTCTCTCTGAATATAAAATTAAATGCAGCACATGTTTTTAATAGTCTATAACTCTCGGTTTCTTAAATGAAATATTAACATTTTATGTACTAGAACTTTCACTACACAAAGTTTGGATCAAGATCAATTCAAGCGCAGTCTGATCAGGATCAGGATGTTTGCTTAACATCTTTAGAAGTACTGACTGAATGACAATTATGTTGAACATGTTGGATCCTGATCATACTGCTCTTTTGGAGCCAAAATGGTCGCAATCACCATAAGGTCCAATTTCCTGTTACGTGGCTCTTTTTTTCTCATGATTAATACAAATTATCATGATATAAAGCAAGTCTGTTTTTTAGAGAATTTTCAGTGTGCATATTCCACCCATGTATGAAAGTTACAAAGTTGGTTGTTATTTAAAGCTATTAACATTGTTTAAAGCTATTAAACAATGTAAAAAGTTTTCAAGTCTTTTTTATTTAAGTCAAATGCATGCTATATTTGTTATAAACATACATATGATATACACTCAACAAAATTTTTACGACCACTATAATACACTACACACCTGGTGTGTTTAATAGTCTCTATTGAAGCAATATAGTATATTAATACATGCGAAAGGTGCTTTTACGTATAAGTATATATATATATATATATATATATATATATATATATATATATATATATATATATATATATATATATATATATATATATATATATATATATAAATATGTTTACTTTTATTATGAAAAGCTTCTACAACAGTGAAATGAGATTATAAAACACTTAAAGGTTAATGCAAATATACATAAGGTTATATTGGCTGAATTTTAAATTTTCAAAAATAAAAAAAAATCGGTTTAGACAGTTTTATTTATATTTTTTTGGTAGACTGCTCACTTTTCATGCTTTAATTTTTGTTTTTCTTTATTCCCCCCTGACTAATAAAAAAATTATGGCCTAAAGAACATAGTTAGTTAATGTTATTATATACACTGAAACGTTTACACTAATATTATTTTAAGTTGCCAGTTGGATGTCTATTAAAAGTGTCATTAAAAGTGCTTCTTAAAATATTATCCTATTTGTAAACTAATTCAAAATATATTGAAAAAAAAAGCATGTAAAATCTGCATGATGAATTCTACGTGTATGTTAAAAACGTTCAGTCCTTTGGGCCACCTCAAATCTTTCAATGGCTCATTTATTATTAGATCGCAAAATGTATGTGGCTCGTGATTAAAGGCTGTACACAACATATCACTACATTAAAGTATATATATATATATATATATATATATATATATTGGCTCTAACCCAAAGTTAAACTATTAATTTCTTGATATAATTTCAACATGGGTTCTCAAACGTGACACTGAATTAAACACTACACACATAAGTTTAGCGCACGTGGTGTAAGTATCGGAAATCTATTAAAACGATTAGGAGATATATTTTTAAGTGATATAATAATGTCTCCAAAATATATTACACTATAAAGTTAGCCATGTATGTATACACAATTGTCAAATACATAAATATTGTCCATATATAAAAAATATTAAACTATCAACTGAGAGATGTAACTGCAGAAAATTGTCAAACAATCTAGGTTTCAGAACAATTATAAATATGCTTTGTCCAATAACTAAAAATAGCCCTACTGAATACAGCTTCTGAGAACAGACATATGCACAACGTGTAGATATGTACGAGGATACGTTCTTCTGCATCCACACAACACGCAAACAACTGTTGTAGTAGTTAATGTAGCATTCGCCACCGTGCCTTTACCACCTGACTCTTTAAGCTCTGTGTGGGGAGAAAAATATAAACAAAAGCGCGACCCAGGGAGCATTTTAAATGATTGCTTCTTAAATATTTTACTTTTTTTTCAGTGGAATAAAGTGGAAAGCCCGCTTATTCATGAGAGTTGTCTATAGAATCGTGATTTTTTTAAACAAATAAGTACGTTTTCAGTACAGTGCAACCGCGCGTTTGAACTGTAAAAAAGGTAGTATCAGTGTTGGGACTACATTTTTTTGACACAAAACATCACCTCTGGCACAAAAGTTAAGGGTGGAGCTTATTATTGTGTACGCATTTACACATTTATCTTATTTATTTATCAAAAACAGGTCAATTATTATACTACTATGATCAGTGTGCTAAACATCTTTAGACGGATATGAGTGGTATCCGTGTTCCTACAGGTTACAGATAAATTGTAATAGTACCGACAATATATATAAAAAAAAATTCATTTTAAAGATATTAATTACCTGATAATCGGGCCTGGTCATTACACTCATTTGTATCAATAGATATACATGTATAAACATTGCACTGATCTAATAAAAGCATAATACAAGCATGTCACAACTGAAATGTATATATTTTAAACGTACATTATACATTTAATCGCACGATAATCGTTCTGACCAGGAACACAATGTATGCAATCAAATGAGTGGCAAACACGATTAATATGATTCCTATTCGAATGTGCAATTATCTGCTACCAACCCACTACACTGTAACGAACTCTTTAAGAATTATTCCACGCATAATTTGTGTACATATTTGTTTCTTAATATTTTACTGTTAAAACTTTTAAAAAGCAACATCCTTACAATCGCTGTAGAGAAAGGCAGTAAAAACCAAAACGACCAGCTGAACAGTCCAGCTCGTTTATTTGTTTTAATGTCATATAACAGGTCACTTGCCATGCCTCATAAATTGAGTAATTACAAAAAATAACATAATACTGGCTTGTAATTAAGTGTACAGTAGTTAGGACGAGCAATATGATACTATGTGTTTTACATGATAACATATGGAGGTGCTGGGGCTGACGTCTTTAATCGTCCCTTAACGTATACTTGCCCATGGGCCGTTATGGTGTGTACATTTTGCAGTTTAATATGCTCGTCCGGGTCTGAGGCAGCATCATGTGTGGACCTGGAGTGAGTCCCAACACTCCTGCTTAATTAAGTTACTAGACTGACGAAACGAATTTTGAAAAATGGCTTCAATTCCTATTTTGATATTGTCATGTTTTGTGGGGGTATCCGGAGTACCTGGAGGAAACCCACTTGTCCGGAATGTTGACCAACAACCAAACTCACATGCTCTCCGGAACGGGGATTGAACCAGAGTGCGAAGAGTGTGTAACAAACACTGCACCTACGGACAGCTCTCGAGCCGTTATATCGTCGGTGGGACGATTATACGTCCGGCCTAGCTATGCCTTATGTTATTGTCCAAATACAATACATTATTTAAGCATACACTAAATATAAATCGACAAAAGGGGCACACGCGTATTAAACACTCGGTATAATTGATATTGTGTTATTGGAATTCAGATGTTGCGCGACTAAAACATACCTTTAAATTATATTTAAATACCTCGTCCGCCCAACAATTTAAGCAACAATATTAATGAATTGCAAACGTCTTGTGATCCAGTGATGCAAGTAACACACCAATGTTCAAATTAAAAGCAAACTTCCTAATTCATTTTTCAGATTACGCCTGTTTTTTTAACATTATTGTATCAAATGTTTTAAGCATATAGAGAGAAAGCATTAAACATGTTCGAACAGAACATATATCCATATGCACTACAAACGCAATAAAGATTATCCTGGTAAGCATCATCATCACAGTCATCATCGCATACATCATCAGCGCACATCAGCACATAGCATCATCACAGAGCAGCATCAGCAGCCACACAGCAGCAGCATCGGCAGCACAGCAGCATCAGCATGCAACACAGCAGAGCATCAGCAGCAGAGCATCGAAGCAGCAGCACATCAGCATCAGCAGACAGCAGCACAGCAGCATCTCATCAGCATCAGCATCATCATCATCATCATCATCATCATCATCATCATCATCATCATCATCATCATCATCATCATCATCATCATCATCATCATCATAATCATCATCATAATCATCATCATCATCATCATCATCATCATCATCATCATCATCATCATCATCATCATCATCATCATCATCATCATCATCATCATCATCATCATCATCATCATCATCATCATCATCATCATCATCATCATCATCATCAACATCATCATCACCATCATCATCAACATCATCATCAGCAGCAGCATCGTCATTATCATCATCATCATCATCATCATCATCATCATCATCATCATCATCATCATCATCATCATCATCATCATCATCATCATCATCATCATCATCATCATCATCATCATTATAAGCATCGTCGTTGCAAAAACAATTGTAACATCACAATGGTCATTACCATCATCGGTATTATGCTCATGTATTCAACATCGACCTATCTATTATATGCAAACTATACTTCATTACCGAATGTTCCTACGTAATACAGCAGTAAATAAACGTAAATGTTTTTGATATTAACATGACTTTGCAAACTATTTACTGCGAATGCGTGCAGAAGTTTGATTTATTATAAATAATGCTGATGTTACTGATAATTCAAAATGCCGATAATGATGATAATGATGACGATAAGAAGTAGGAAAATATTTGTCTTGGTAAGGGTGATGTTGCTGCGCCTGCTGCTGATGATGATGACAATACTGATGAAGGAGGTTCTTATGTCGATGCTATTGCTCCAGCTTCTATTGCTGCTGCTATGATGCTGATGATGAAGATGTTTATCATGATAACCATTATTGTTGTGACGATGCTACTTGAGACTTTGATGATTAAGACAATGGTGAATAAGACGATGATGGTGGAGACGATGATCGAGGAATGTTTACTAATCAACTCGTATGCGACATACATGTGTATGTATTTTTCACTGCAATCTGAGCAGCAAATTAAACACAACTGCCAGATTTGATATTTACAACCGACTGTATCACACACGTGTTATGCTATCCGTGATCATTACGGTTAACAAATCATTGCGGGTGTTTTAAAGATGTTTCAAATATATTTGTTGATGAGTTTGACCGCTTTCTTAACATTTATACGAAAACTTTAAAAACAACACAGGATAAACGTGGTAATGTTCAAACCAAAACGAACATCTTACAATGAGCATTAATGACGTTTAAGCATGGCGGGCTTATAGTATTCTTAAAACAATACAATTTGCGAATGAACGTTCCTCTAACAGAACAAAATTTAATCATTTATTTGATTTTAAAACTCAGTAGTGTGAATGTGTGTTTTGTATATATAAATGTGTGAATGATTGAAGGTAATTTAAGTATTTAAATAAAGCACTGATAACATTCCACCAAGGACTTTAAATGAATGAATATATGTTTTCTATAGCAGTATTCTTAATTATTGTTTACGCTCAATTATAAAAGATTAAACATGTTGTAGGTCAATTTATACAAGGCAATACTGGCCTAAATTAAACTAAGAGTGTTCATGGTAGTGTGCTGATAAAGGTCGATAATTAAACAGACCAGCCTTTTTAAATTGCGTTCAGTGCATTCTTTGCTATATGGAGCTTTATATTGAGAATCAATGTTTGATACATATGGCCGTTTTTCAGGACATTGCGTCAAATACTCATAAAGTTTAATCTCCAATTGTATTACTACACATTGCATTTACAATCGAATGTGGTAAGAACATGTTTTGCCCAGTGGGGAACTTAATGCATAATATCTGTTAGCATTCACATTCGATTTTAAGAAACAAATTAAAAGTTATTTATTGCGCAGTTAATACAGGCAAATATGATTGCTAAATAACGATTAAAGATCTTAATATAAGTACTGAAAACAACAATATTACAAACCTCTTTATTTAAGCATTTGTCTTCCACGTGAATCTTCTGCTGCGCATTTAAAAAGCTTTGATGCAGAGTTAAATCAGATCAAACACGTTTAATGGCACATTTTGATATATGTTTAACATAATGACATGATGTGCATAACAACAATAATTGAAATTAAAATGTGATTCACAAAACAGTTTTAAACATCAAGCAGTTCATCGAATATAATCTTAATATGTATGCGTGTCTGTAAGCAAATACGCGAAAACAATATTACACCCCTAATGTAAAGCCGCGTAACAACTGCAATCAGTGATCTAAATAATCGAAAGACACGTCTGCAAACCTGCATTCAATGAACAATACGCCTTGCTAATGTATAGGTTGCGACATAACGGGATTTCCCAAGACGATATCAATACAATGTGGAGCTATGCGGTGTACATCTGGTTGCTATAAGCAAATGTCGTATTACTATACATTATTTGTTCGCATTCAAACTCTAACCTACTCTATATTGAAGGCACTTGCCATTGGTCGTAAATCTTATGTTTAAAAAAAAAATAAGTACAGAACACATGCTTATTTGAACAAGGTAAAAGCAATAATATGTAAGTTACGAAGTATTTGTAAATGGTCATATCTTTACAATGACAAAAGAACATTATTACACTACATAAATGTAGTATGGTATTAATGATTAACAAGATAGACGTTTAAAGATAACAAAGTACTATATCATGCTTTAGCAAATATCATCCAGTAAAGGTTAATGTTATGTATTAAATTGCACATGAAATAGTGTATGCTAATACTGGATTTTGCTGTTTAGAATGTGTTTCCCTGTGTATAAACATCTAGACCTTGTCATGTTTACGTGGTACTACAAGTGTACACAGTTTTTATATTTTATGTAATACGATCGTTTGAAAGACACATTATAATGGGAGGTAATACAAAATTGATGGGCAATTTTTCGCGAAGGTTTATTTCCCATGTCTGTGTATGTTTCTGTTCCATCTGAATTATTAATATTTGGTTTGTTGTCGATAGAATTTCAACTAGAATAAAGCGACGGAACGAAGACGAAAGGATGACAAAGAAAAGGAATAAGAAAAAGAAAAAGACAAAGAAGAAAAGACGA
Organism: Dreissena polymorpha; assembly: GCF_020536995.1. Lineage (NCBI taxonomy): Eukaryota > Metazoa > Mollusca > Bivalvia > Myida > Dreissenidae > Dreissena > Dreissena polymorpha. The sequence goes on from NC_068362.1 coordinate 5,246,519, forward strand.
AGAAAAGGATTTTAATGATGAAGAAGAAGTAAAACAGTAATACGAACGATAACATGAACAAAAGAACAAGAAGAACAAGATGAATAAGAACCAGACACACTTAAAATTGCAAACATGTTGCATTTAACACATACATAATATATTGAAACCAGTTCACTGTTAGTACATCTACACTAGTCAATGCAGATATGTTCGTACGACACAATGTTAAATAACAAATACGAGTAAACCATAATACGTATAGGTTTATTAAAGTCACAAAACGTATTCAGTCCTTAACATGTATATACTGTTTCTACTCCAATCGTTAGAACCACTACTACTGACACTCATATTACGACGATTGATATAATGTTATGTACATTTGTTCATGCTACTACTATGCTTTAATGTACAAATACAAAGTAAGAAATTATTATGCATTGTTTACTTTCGAACTATTCGTTTTTTCCCAAATGGTTCATGTTTTGAATTATATGTACCTTTGTTGTCGAAAACGCACAGTATTTATTTAAAGGAAACCAGTGAACCAGTTGGTTACGCGGTCGAATAATTATGAAATGCATTATTATTTTATTAACCATATTGACCGATGTTAATGATCGAATGTGAAAAAAAAGAATACCATGTATGTTTTTTTCCTTATACTATTAGCGCGTATTCCAAGTTACCTATTCTTTCCAACAATGGTGTTATTTCACATCATTCATGTATGTTGCATTTGTTTATAACAGGTTGTTGTGTTCAAAGAAAAGCTTTTTGTTGATGTTTTTGTGCGTAAATTAGCTGCGCTTGATTTACATTGTTAGAACGTATGTGTCAGTGTTTGCATAACTGATTCAGGCTAATAACACCCTGAACTAGTATTATCAAAATTAATGTATATAATATTTATCCAATATATGTCGTGAACGAATTGTTACATGCTGAATAATATCTGTATTAACGACATTAACTATGCAGCTAGTACTCACTAAATATGTGTTTAGTCGATGCAGTTTAATTAACAATTTATCCTTCATAATGTTATTTATATTACTTGAGTAACTTAATAAACAAAAATCGGCTTTCACACAATTTCGACGAAACTGAACTAGTATATTACGCATAAAAAACACAAACGGTTTCGCCATCATATTCAATGTACGTCACAAGACTGTAGAGTTTATTTGTGTAAAAGACATATTTGCGATCTTTTTTTCTTAGTTTAGTTGGCACAGCAATACAAAGCTTACTCGAATACTGTTACTTTCTTTTATTGATGTATCATATTTCAATTGTATCGCATATTCACTCAAATATGTACGCAACAAACTTTATTACTCTCAATATACAAGATCAAAAACGCTAGCAAATGCCACATAATTACAATGGCATCGTTGTAAAGGTTCGCATAAACATATATATGTTGCATTCGATTAATGCGTATTGTTTTAAAATACATGTTATATTTTTCTGTCTGCATATTAATATTTCATTGATATATTTTGGTCGCACGTTTGGTAAGTGATTAATTCTATGGAAAGTGTGATTTTTGGCTGGCATTCAAAGCGGTGCAAACTTCCATTGCATTCCAAGAAACACATGTAATATACATTCGTCTCCGCAATCCAATAGGCTTCAATATATTATAAACGCATACAACATACACTTGTGTACGGATCATAAATATGAGGTAATACAAACAATGAAATGATCCTTAAAATAAAAACGCGTTCACCTTCTTGTGTGTGTATGGTGATCTATTCTATTTTCTATCAATTTTAATATTGATATTGCTGTGCCTAGCGGCGTGAAAGGTTTATGTTGTTCTACTTTTAAAATAACGACAACAAGTGTAAATGCTTTACATTTTATTTACCTATAATACTATGATTACTTTAATTTTTAGCTGCGTACAGAATATGTAAGAACAATATACACTGCAAAATATACAATCGAAATTTATGTCAAAATGAGACATGTAACCAACACACGTTTATATGACCAACATCAAGGTGACGCAAGGTAATTTTCAGTATAAACGTAAATATAAGAGTTATCTCACAATATTGTAAAATTACAATAAGCACACCCGAGAACACGTTATTACTAATAGATAACATGACAACTTTCTACGGAATCTTTAAACACACTTTTGGATACAAACAAACTCATTTAAAACTAAATCATACCTCGTGCGACCAAAATCATACAAAGAAGTAGAAAACAACGAATTTTGATGAAAACAGGCGCTGAATAAGAGCTTACTTAAATGTCAGTATATGTTTCAATACAAACTGGTTGAAACAGAACTACCACTCATTTTTAAAAACGATATTTTTATTAGGACCTTGAATGTATAAAGTAAATAGATTGACGAATACTCAACAGTAAATTTAATTGTCAAACCCTATGCTAATTTGTAAAAAAAATATTATCTTTAGATTAAAATAACACCAACATTAAATATATAATTATGATATAATATTCGCGCCATTGTATTATTATTTCTCTTCAATCCATCGGTGTATTGGCATGCTTGCTTGTATGCTTCTTGACTACAAGTCATGCTATCAAAGGTATTAGAGAGATTTGCCTAATCAATATTTCATTTATACACACAGAGTACATTTTCATCAGCTTTAATTACCTTTATAAATAATATATGTGTGCTAACCTAACTTATTTCTTCAGTGTTCTTGATTTTAATACAAGTTCTTGATATTTTATTATTGTATGAATACATGTATCGACACAACTAAATGTCCTCAAGATGATACATAATTATCTTATATAGCAAATGTTATACATGATACAAGTATGGTTTTATAATTCTAACTTCTTCAAACTTACACCTAAAAGTGTCAAATCAATTTAAATATTATCTTATTTTAACACACAATTATGTAGAGCTTCACACGTATTGTATATTTAATAAATCATATTACCATGTTGCATGATATTGATAAATTAAACGGATGTTGATTTGATTTGAATATACAAGAAGGAAAGCATCACGTTACACAATGTATTATGGTATAACCACATTGATATCTCTTAAGAAAAGACATCCACATCAATTAATATGTTTATACTTGTTTTATTTATTCAACTAATGGTCATATGGATCTGATCGTTTTACTGAATACTCAAACAATCATAATATCCATCATTCTATATTAACGAGAAAATGATACGAACAGACTCAACTGTCTTCATGTTAGTTTTTTAAAATCAATTTAAATTATTAGATCATTATACGTTTTTACACTTTGATAAAGTTACTTTATATTCCTTCTCATACGAACGGTTTATTTTATAAATAATGTCCGATATAGTATTGTCTTTATTGGTTTTTAGGTCACATAAAAAGTACACAAACGAACATTATCTTCTGTAAATTGTCGTCTTCATTTGTTTTTAAGATCAAATCGGAAGTAAAAAATATATGCAAATGTTATCATCATTTCTTTAAAGGGCACATGGTACATTAACATGCTTACACAAAATTACCCCTTTTTGGTGTTGATTTCTGAGTTTATTTTCAACACATTGACGTACTGCAACACTGACTTTGAATGTTGATACATTTCTATAAAGTGTTGCATATGCCAGATGTAAAGGGAGACGCTGATTTGTCATTTGTTGAGTCCGATGATTTTGCCTAGCTAGAGGGTGTATAAGGAAGATATAGCCCATACTCCGTGAATGCACAGCGTTAATTTGTTTACGTTATGTTAAAGTGAAATTGCTGTAGTACATCACATAATACAGATGGTACACACTTTTTACCGGGATATATGAATATCGTTTCTTAAGTGTGCAAAATACTCAATGTAGAGTAAAATGGTTAAGTTTTACACTCCATGCCTGTTGATATTTATCTCTTCGCGTATTACGTGTAAGTCTGATTCCATAGTAAAAAGTTTTATTATAAGCTATAGTTGTATACAATTTCAAAGTATATGTATCTCTATTGTCACTTTTCACTAAGTGTTAATTATAAACTTTCGTAATTGAAAAATGGTAAGCTAATTATAAGACGCAGATACACATTGGCGTTGGTTTAATTATGCTGATTATGTTTGAACTGAATTCAATGTAATAACCAAGTGATACTAGAAGACACTGTTAAACGCTTGTGTTTTAATCATTTCGTTTCCTTATTATCTACACCAATAAAACCAAATGCTTATGCAATAAGTGTGAGATTTGTAATACAAATCTGATTAAAAAGCTCATTTGAATACATTTCGCTAAAACAACCAATATGTGTTTGAACAGAAAAATATATGGTTAAACGTATGCAAGAAAAATAACTATCTTACACGAAATTGATATTAAATACTATTTTCTATAAGGCCTTTATCAACTGTGACGTGTACATTATTGTACGGTATTACTAACAGAAATCTCGTTATGAATGCATTAAGCATTCAGTATTTTAAGCGCAAAGCAATAAAAACGGTATCATGCCTGAGCGCGAATCGTGAAGTTTCGAGTTTTAATTCCATCGGAGCTGTATATAGTAGTAAAATTTTGCCCTCTTTCAAAATTGTTGTTTTTACTTTTCGTATATTATATACCTTTTGTTGTTTGCAAATCGGCGATCGTCCGACACTGCATTACGTCTTTATATATCTAACGAAATCACGTAACACAAATCGGATAATGCTTAACCGTAGACGTTAGACATCGTGTGTGTTTTGTGTGATATATGATATGATTATTCTATTGAACACGATAATAACTGCAGCATTGCAATATAACAAACTGCATATGTACTATTCAATGTATAATTCGTATCATCAAATACACCTAAAGTAGTATCTTTACTAATCAAGTTGTTGCTGCGATAAAATATTCATTATGTTCAGCATTTATTGTTGATGTGTTGCAGCTGCCTGCGTGTATCAATATGGCGAAATAGAATGTCAAATATTCAGCTGTTTTTTTATTTCAACTGGACAAACATAGAACCAATAAAACTTATGTGCTATAGAGGTCAAACATACCTTGGCGAATATGTGTCTTTGATTGCCTCAATTTGCTCGATAACATCTTCAGCTTTTCATGTTCATACAATTTCTGCGAATTAATAACTCACCAAAGAACATATTTCGGTACATACACTGAATGAAAATACATCTGGAGAATACACATGTTCAAAAGAGAACGAGCAAATGAGGTCAAGATGTATTGAACTCGAAGGTATACACATCCATTCCATAATCATAACGTACATACGTGTGTATAATATTCATATACACAATATGCAATGTATATTTTCACTATATAATACTACATTAATAGTAACCCAATATATGTTAAAACACGAACATGAACGCAGACGTTATTTGACTTCAAGTCCTATCATGTAGAAACTAGTTTTACATACGTCAGCGGCCGTTAAGAATAAATACCAACTCAAACAGCTGTGTTTACACATGTTATGTGCTTAAAATGACGGTTTTAAAATGTGTTTTTAATGGATCAGCCATAGGTTCATTAATGGTGATTTGTTATTTTATTGCTCTGTTTGTGTATGGTATACAGTGCTGTTTTGCAACAAATATCACACATATATATTCCAGTGCTAAAAATAAAGATAACTGTTATGGTTGTGGGGTTCAACGATTGCTATCGATCAATCTTCAGAAGACTTTAACACAAAACCTATCACACCCAGATTTGAAGTCATCCGTGTACAAACAGGGTTTTATACAGTCAGCAAAAAGGGCTTTACCATTATTACACACTTTGTGATTTAAAAAACAAACATATCTATGATAAATTTCCAGAAGTCTAAACGAATATCACTTCCGTGTACAGTCATGCCCGTATTAAACGTGTGAATAGCCCTCGCGCTTTATTAAGATGCCGGCACCGTGTTCTAGACCTATCGACACTTACACAATACAATAAACATTATTATTTGAAATATGCAAAGTATGCGTATAAGTGCATTAATGTGTATTGACACGTTTGACACGTATTTGTTCAGTTGCAGACTCAAACATCACAATCGAAACAGACGAAGATATGGTATATGTCAACGACAGTATAACAATGACATGTTCAACGTCGTAACCAGTTGCCACTGTTAACTGGTAAAAGGCTTATCAAACGTCCGACTCTGATGAATTAGTTCTGGTTCAACAGTACATAAATGGAACGTGTTCTTAGAGTTCAGACTTCGCACATTTTGTATGCAATTCGACAACGTCGAATTCACGTGTCCTTAAGACGGTTGAATTATCTCACGATGGTCAACTGTTGCTTACAAGTAGCAACGAGCATTTTGAGATACATGCCGTCAACGTTTTGAACCAACAACATGATGTGTCATGCTATATATAAATATAAAACTGCATCGGTGACTAAGGACCAGGGGACAGTTTTGCAAGTACAATGTAAGGTTTGTAATTGGTTTTACTGTAAAGCATATGTGTGCAGTGTGTATTATTTAATTCGTTTTAATATCCTATTTAATACGCACTTAAATAAACTCTTTCACAAGGTACTAACGAATTCAGTTTTAAGATATCAATTCACGTACAATACTGGTTTAAAGCTGCATACGATGCATGCATCAAAGAAGGCACATTATTGAGTAAACAGCATTTCGGTCCGCCATTTACGTCCTGCTTTTGATTTGTTACCGCAGTGTTTAAGTTTGTTACACAAAGGATTCATTTCCTTAAATGTTAATCATTCTACCATACTGGCGAAAATGCTGTAAATTAATATGACGATAATCGATTGAAAAAATAATACATTAAAACTAGAATATGATTGACCGATATTGAAACTGTAAAATGTCAAGTTTACATTGGTTTTAGATGTGTTCACCTATGATAGCGTTTATTGTTTTGATTAGATAGGATTGTATATAATATTGTTTATAATAGGGTACTGGATTACAGAGCAGAATTATGCGATCTTTGCATGCAGTTTATATAAATTGTGTAGAGCGAATCTTTAAAGAACACATTAGCTTGGGAGCTTATTTAAACTTTATGGGATAATTGCACGCGCTGGGTTTTATTCCCATTTGTATGCATGTTTTTTCCACATGCATTAATACAACATTGATTTCGTTCCATATCGACATAATTGCTACTAGAACAATGAAGACGACGGAAAAGAAGAACAACAACACAAACAACAACAAACAACACAAACAACAACAACACTAAGCACAATCACAAGAATACCATCATGAAGAAAAAAACAAACAAACACACTCACAATTAAAATGTTTTTCTTGTGTACAATTAATACACTTTCATATACAAACACACATGTACACTATTGATTTATTACCACTGTTCTGTGAAGACGTGTTCGTACCACACAGTCTTGTGTTCAACAAGACATACGAGTACACGTGTCTATATCGGCGTGAAATCAATCGTTTCGCAAATCATACAAGTAAAATAAAATAATAGTAAAATAATAAGATGCTTAATATAGTTTCAATACCATTTTGCATTGGTTTTTGATTGAGAAAATTAAATGCTGACAATACAATTCGATAAATTCGCTTCACGAGCTGTGGTGTATGTATTGCTCTGATGAAGGTGACACGAACAACATTACTAATAAAAGTAGCTGAGTTTCATTAGTCTTATATTGTGAGTGAGCCCTAATGTTTTGTATTGACCGCTCCGAGGCAGTGACACCGGTTTAATTACAAATGCATAAATCATAGTTGTATTAGTTAGTTCAAATTAAGACTTGTGGACAATTGACGACAATACTTGAATGATACAATCCATAACTTCTCTGTGCTATAAGTGAATACAGTTCGTCAAACTACTATGGACTATGCACAGCATTTTGATATCCTTACAAGACTTTTTGTTTATTTATTGTTGTATTAATACTTTCTACGCGTTTTGATAAGACTCAAAGATGACGATAAATGAACGTTATTGTCCATGGTGTAACGCGTTCAGAAACGCATTTATTTCACATTGATTTAGTAATCAGTAAATCTGTCGTTTATAAGCATGTAGACCCATATGTACAAACATTTAACAAGTTATTCGTTTCATATGATAATTCGTCAATTTCTAATTTATGTTAATTTATAACATAAGCTTGCGTTCTGTAAATTTCAATAATAAATAATCAAAAGGCTGATGGCAATTTGTAAAACAAGCCGAAGGCTAAAACCATTTTTTAGCACCCAACACATCATATAATCCGATGGAAAGCTTATTATACAATTCTTTAGTACAGAGGTATAGTCACATGTTTTACATAAATCTCATCGAGGTCCAAACAATTTAAACCTGCCACTTTAGTTATGTGATTGACGTTATAAGCGATAATTTAACTTAATGTTTGTGGTTTAACCTAAATAAACTTTAATAGCTTGCTGAATACAACAACTGGGAAGTTTGAATTCAAATTGCTGATTCAACTAGTTGATGCCAATGTCATTTGTATTGAAAACGAACCTAGCTATTTAGAACAAGGGAGCCTTCAAGCAAGTCAATTTAACTAGCAACGGTGACCATAACCGTTATTTTGCTATAATCAATTGATTTTATAAGTCGCAAAACACAGTCAATGGTACTTGAAAGTATCGTAAGAGATAATAATATGTTAAAATGAAACAGAAGCAAGTAAATTTTTGGTAACATTTCTATGTAAATAAAAGTATGCATTAAACATATGGGTAATATTTGCAGTTATTATATGTTTATAATTTGCATAATCCAATTAAACTAGTGTAATTTATTCAAGCTGGAGCTAATGAATACAAAAAAAAAATAATTTCCCATCGGTTTATCCTTTGTTTAATGTTTTCCGTTAATATTTTGCTAGGAATTTTGGGTGGATAATGATCGCAATATTTAGTATCGCAATGTATGCAATATAAAGAAACTCCAACCTGTTTTACTAGGTTTGTTACTAACTATTTGAATAAAAAAAGAACTTTATTGTTGGATGAATTTGTCATTTTAGACAATGCTACAATCTCAGCGTCGGGAACCATCAGCATTACATCACAAGCAAATTATGACTTTTAACAACGTTATGTGCTGAAGAATCCCTTTATACACGACATAATTTTGGCAATTAGATGAATAAATAAAACATTTTTGGAACAGTGATTAATGAATGTTTAAAACAAACAATGATTTATTTAAGCATCAACTATCCCCAGGCGGTGACCACAGTTGTGTTTATGCTCCTGCATTAGTAGTGAGTCTTCGTTCCTAGCCATATATAACGGGTCGCATTGTAAGTTTTATATCATGCTGGTTCAATAGAAGTTTTACGTAATGAGTATTTTATTGATTAATTCCTGGTCATACTTACTCACTTAACTCTCTTTTCTGTATTGGGTCCATAGGTCATCCAATACTTTCGCCATCTTGGCCGGTCCTTAGCTCTGTATGAAACTTAATTTAAGGGCAGCAATATGGGTTTAAGCTCATTGGCAAGCGTTCTACTCCATGTCAAGTGGTCCTTGCTTCCTATTGCCTTGTTGCTTCCAAACTAGGGATTTACAGACAATGATGTTTGGTTCCTTATTGGATATTGTCTTGGACATAAATTCTCTTCAAGTACTTTGTTGCGTGTCCATGTCTCTGATTCGTATAAAATGGTGGGTATTAAGTTAAAAGCTTGGTGGGTACTCGGGTATTCTTTTCTCCGATGAGCCGGGTGGTGAATGAATGCCTGGCTTTTCCAAGTCTTTTCTGTTCCACCCGATGTTCTAGTGATGCTCTTGAGCATGAGAATCTACTGACATCTTCTTTTGCGTTTCCTTGTATTCGGAGTTGAAGATTGGTTTCCGCATTAATCCTCAATAACCTGTTTTTTTCAGCATTAGTGATCATACATATTTATTGTGAAACCGGTCACAAGCCGGTCATTTTCTCTTGCATATTGTTGATATTGCGGGCATTTTTACATAAGGCAAAGAAAAGGTCTTCTAGTCTCTCTGTGAAAGTCCACTAGAGACCACCTAGAACACCTGGGTGTTTATTTCAATTAACAAATAAAGGAGGAACATCATAGGCAACAACAACTATCCTCACATCGTTTAAACAAAAGTGGCGAGAGGTCAGAGCTGTGAATCACTTGAAATGTCATGCTTTCATAGATGCTGCGTATGACGTATGATGTTGACAAACGTTTCTTTTATGTCATACTGTTACATGATTTTCAATTTAGTTATCCAATCTATTTCATCGAATGCCTTACGGACACCTGTGCAATTTTGTTAGGATGTTAACTGCAATTCAATGGGTTGTTCAACATTTATTCACATTATAACCTTTTGGTTGGTTCAGGATTTTCCTGTCCTATGCTCTGCTTGTTTGTTCTGCATCAGGTGTTTAGGGGGTTCTTCCATGATTATTGATAGCAGTTATATTAATCTTAAAGTGTTGCGATCTTTGGAAGCTTCACAAGGACAGCTGACTGCCATTCATCAGATTACTTCCTCTTCGCATATCAAATAAAGTAATGAATCGATCACCTAAGCGGTAGTCCTACTGTCAGTATGTCCGCTTCTGGTGGTATAATTCGATTGTCAAAGCTTTTTGTATTGTGTTTGTGGCGATTCTGAGAGTTAGAGTTGATTGGACCCATGTGTACTTCCAAGTCTTCACCAGTTTTAATCTGATGAACATATTCAATATTTAATTAAAGGTGTTGTTCGATCTGGTGGTGTGTCTGATTTTGGACAGTGCTGTCCAAACGTTTGCCTTCACTGGTTTTCTCGTGTTTATCTTGCGCCTCACACGCTTTTTATAATGTAATACACAATTCGAAGGTCTAGATACCATGTGATGCTTTGCATGCCATGTTGTCAATGTATGCATTTTTGTCCTCTAGCGAGACCTAGATATTATTATGTTTGTCATACTCTGTCAAGGCTTGCGCTTTGTGTGCTCTTGTCTGCTCAGATTCAATCGTTTGGTTAATGACGCGTCCCTCATTAGCTATACGTCAGCTTAAGGTGTTAAAATAATAAGATTATATTTATAATTGCTGTTATTTTAGTAATAACTGTCTTAAGTAATAATAAGTAAAATGTTAGTAGCATGCAAATACGATGGCGTGATAAAAAGCGGAAGAAAAGGGAAACATGTTCATAATGATGATGATGATATTGAATAAAATAATAAAATAATACATATCTATTAAAATGCAATTATATTTATAACGTATACCAAATCTTCTATTGTCATTTCATTTAAAAAGGAAATGTATTTACATGTGAATTGTGAGTTTATAATTTTGTTGCGCTACGACACAAATACCCAACTGTGCGCGAGTTGTTCTGTATTGATAGTTGGCTGTCTGGCCCTGAGTCATTTCCGGCAATAAATTTCATTTGGTGATTCAGTTTCACAGAACTTAAAAGAACTGTAAATCACTTTTCAAAAGTCCTTTGCAATAATCCATTTTCCAGGCCTTTTAATCAGCATTTGCCAGTAAGAATTATTTTTTATTCAAAATTAGAATTTTACTTTTAAGGCGCTATACTTATACTTATATAGTTATAACGACAAACAGAAATACAAGGCAAACCAAAAATTTGGCAAACTTAGGTTTATTTTTTGTTTAAGATTCCCATTTTGAGATAAACATGCGTTAAAAGTCTTATTATGTACGTTATGTTGGATTATTTTTGGTTAAAAAAGGCCGTTTCCACTGAAGTTTAAAGTTGTTTATTGGACCATCGGCAAAACGTCTTTGACCAATTACAAACAAGTGAACAAAATATAGTCAAAGTGCATTATAACAATACACATACAATCATGTTTATAAACACGAACTACACTTAAACAATGTTGGAACATCGTGCAAAACGTGTATGACTTACTAATCAGATATTAGATAATTACATCATTTAGACTGGTCTTGACTTTTGTGCAGCACTTACTTTTCTTTTGGATAACTTGTTTGTTGAATTTAATGGTAAAATATTTAAACAAATTATTGGCGTTCCTATGGGTACTAATTGTGCGCCACTTATAGCTGACCTTTTTTTTATTGTTATGAAAGCGAATTTATGTAAGAATTATCTAAAACTAAGCAAGTAGATTTGATTAATTGTTTTAACCTTACTAGTAGGTACATTGATGACATACTTAATTTAGATAATCCATTATTTGAACAATATATTCACACAATCTACCCAAAAGAACTAGTCTTAAATAGATCGTGTATATCCAATACAGACGCTGCGTATTTAGACTTACATTTAACTATTAATAATAATTTGATCAAAACTAGTTTATACGACAAACGGGACGATTTTAACATTGAAATTGTAAATTTTCCGTTTCTAGATGGCAACATCCCTAAAGGACCTTCCTATGGTATTTACATTTCGCAGTTGGTACGTTATGCCAGAGCATGTTCGTGTATTAAAGATTTTAATGATCGTAATCTAATATTAACTAAAAATTGCTAAAACAAGGCTTTTTGTATCATAACCTAAGAAATAAATTTGCTAGATTTTACTCTAAGTATGGTGATTTAATTTCAAAATATAATGTTTCTTTAAAATGGCATTTAAATAATGGAATCTCCCATCCATCATTTTACGGAGATGTTTTGAAGCGTGTCCGCCAATTAAAAATGTTAAACCAAATGTTCATATTAAACTTTTCAATTTAATTAACTTGTTTTTATCAAAAGGATACGATGCTTATGTACTTAAAAACACGTGTTTGATGGTTTTCGATTCACTATATCTTTCTTCCCTTAAAATTTGGAATCATTAGTGATATTATAGGCATTTTTCACTGTTGAATAAAATTGTGTCATTGTATCGTATGAACAAATCTGCATGAATACTACATTATAGGCATTTTTCACTGTTGAATAAAATTGTGTCATTGTGTCGTATGAATAAATCTGCATGTAAACTACATTTGGACTCAAATCGTACATCAAATCATTTCTGTCTTCAGTTGTCAAAACACCTATATACTGTTTGATTCCAATAATGTCGCTTTAATGGAATTACCATTTTTATTCATTTGCTTCTTAATTTTAAATCACCTAAACTTGTTTTATTAGAAGCACAGCCCCATTAATATTTTTATTTAGTACTGCCCTTGAAATTTGTTCACATCATTATGTCATTATGGATTTTTGTGACGTCATACGACCAACTTTCCCAGTTGTAATCTACATGCATAGGTCATTGGGTTTATAACGTTCCATTTTATTTATATTTTCTCTCTGATAGGCGTTTCTTGTTTGATTTAATTATTTGTAATTTGTTTAGCAGTCACATAAACAACCAAGCTATGTAATATGGAATTTTTACACCCATTATTGCTGCTTCATCCTGTATTTGCGCGATGATTATCTGAGATATTAACTATATGATTCTATATTCTCAAATCTTTTCTATAAAGAAGGAATGTAGTTGACAATTGTTAATAGTTTTATTTGATCGTTCGTCAAAAAGTTGTAATTCTGTTACTCTTGTATCTTCAATGCAATTGAGTAATTAAATAGTAATTAAATTGAATGCGTTTTAATTCCCTTTTATTATTGTTTAATTTGAGTTACAATGCTATGACGTTAAATTTTATTTACACTTAAATGTATTATGCATATTGCTGGGCCAAGTGTGAGGTTGAGCGCTCTATAACCAGGTTTAAACCCCCAATGCTTTGCATTGACCGTTCCAAGGCGGTGACCCCAGCTTTATTCATATTTTGTGTTTATGTTGGTTTGTATTGTGCTGTATTGTGCTGTTTTGTACTGTTTGGGCAATCGGTCACTTGCCTTAAATAAAGGACCAACTAATTGTTTTTAATGAAAATTCAATACTGCTCCAGCAGCTGGAGTTTCACTTCTTTATATTGAAGACAACTAATAGTAAACAGAAAGTAGATAAACAAGACATTAAGGGTTTCATACAATATTAATTTAAGAGGCAGAAAATGCTTTACTTTTTTCTCTCACGGAGTTTCGTGGCATTAGTAAGGACTCTGGCAATAATTTGTGATTTTGCTTAATGTTATAACTAAGAGCACGCTGCTTTCATATAAATAGAGACAGTAAATAGTCCTAGTGCACCTTAAACAGCGGCATTTAAAGTATGTGAGCGTACACATATAATAGTTTAACAAAGTTTAAAATTAAGTTTATCGACTTCATCAATGTTATAAAGTCCCCATATTTCAGACGCTTATAATATAATCGAGAAAAGGGCAGTTAAATGGCGAATGTTTCAAATCACTTTACTAAACTTTACTTCACTAAAAATAAACCGCAAATGATTTTAAGCTTTTAAGTTTGTTCATTATTCGCCCATATTGCTCTTGATATGTTACCAATGTAATGTGGGTTAAGGCCCTATTTTTGAAGAAAGGAAAACAAGCACCATTACACTATGTCAATAATTGTTTTTGAGAAAAGTTGTGTTCCCTTCCTTTTTTTCCCATTTTCCAATTGGATGTTTCGTTTTTATCAGGTATTTTTCTTTTTTTTCGATGGGAGTTTTTCATTCGTTTTGCATGGGATTTTCGATAAAAAATATACGTTTGTTTATGCATATTATCGATTGTCAGCTTTGTAAAGGTATTTGTTCTGATTTTCATGAAATTTTTTTTATTAGAAAAACAATTCTATTTGTATATAGGACAAACATGGGAAAACAACTCCAATGGGAAAACAAAAAAATCCAATTGAAAAATGAAAAAATCCCGTGGGAAAGGCTATTTCAATCAAACACATTATAATTAAAGAATATGTTACAAGAACCATCAATAAATCACATTTAAGTAATTTTAAAATTGTTATCAATCCGGAAAGCATGTATTAATATTGCAAACATTGTTGTAGTATACAATATGTGGCAAACATATTTCTTCCTGAAAATACAACAGAGGCATTTGATTAAACGTGCATGTTATGATAGAACACGCCAATAGTCAAGTTCGGCATCAGGTATATTATAGAAAATGCTACGATTGATAGTTCCAACGTCAAAAGTATATATAAGCATCAATTCAATGAAGCTCAAAGTAAAGGTTAATATTGTTTGCATAACTTAGTCTGCATAACTTAATCTGTTGCTTAATGTATACAACCATGTTTACCGCTCAACAAACTCGCAAACATTAAGTAAAGTAAATGACCAACTTTCATCCTAAACTGAATATGAAACACATAATGTGTTCATTGATATTTTTGTTAAGTAACGATCAACGTTTACGATAAGTTGGATATTAGCGTATGTATAAATGCATGTTTATGCTTTGTTTTAAACCTAACCGTCTAACCATGGATACTAGCCTTTACATACATATTTGACAATATAGGTTTAAGCACACCATGCTTGTTTTCTGGTCTGCGATTTCGGATAGCAACGTTACCTAAATTATATTGTTTTGTTATCAGTTTTAAGTGTGTTTTAAGTGTGCTACAACATATAGCATGGAAAAAAGATAAGTAATTGCCTCATCAAATAAGCATTACTAATCTCTAATTAATTAGAAGTGTTCACATCGTCAACATTTCTCTAGTTATGTTATTGTGTTTTATCCTATTACCAGATGAAAATCGATAGTATAACAACGATTGTATAAACTTTACCTTTATACTATCGCTATTTTTAGACCATGGTTTTCCGATCTCTATCTTAAGAACACTATATGTTTCAATGTGACGTCATAGCAAATGATGACGTTGAAGTAAACAAACACTTCGGAGTCACATTGGAAAACCAGCGCTGTTTCTTTGAATTTTAAAGTATTTTTACTTTTTTTGAACGAAAAACGACCACACAATAATAGGATAATTAGAATATTATGAGAGTTTGGGATAAAGATCACGTTTATCATGCTCGGCACGAACCATGTTAGCGCTCGGCAACCCTCGCGCTACATTGGTTCTAAGCCTCTCATGATAAACTTGATTTTTATCCAAAGCTCACATAATATTCTCTATTTATCCTATTACCAGATGAAAATCGATAGTATAACAACGATCGTATAAACTTCACCTTTATACTATCGCTATTTGTAGACCATGGTTTTCCGATCTCTATCTTAAGAACCCTATATGTTTCAGTGTGACGTCATAGCAAATGGTGACATTGAAGTAAACAAACACTTTGGAGTCAACTTGGAAAACCAGCGCTGTTTCTTTAAATTTTACAGTATTTTTACTCTTTTTAACGATAAATGACCACACAATAATAGGATAAATGGAATATTATGTGAGTTTTAGATCAAGATCAAGTTAAGGACCACAATGGAAATAAGGGCTTGCTCTTTTTTGTGTTATCCTTGGTTTGGTGAGCATGTCATAGTTTATTGTACATGATATAGTTTTTGATAATTGCTTATTATTTTATTCTATGTTATGTTGTGAACTGTGTATATGCTTCCTATGCCGAAATAAATCTATCTATCTATCAATCTATCTATCATGTTCGGCACGAACCATGTTAGCGCTCGGCAAGCCTCGCGCTACATCGGTTCTAAGCCTCTCATGATAAACTTGAACTTTATCCAAAAACTCACATAATATTCTCTATATCTTCCTAAACACTTGTCCTATAGATAGTTAGCCCATAGTTATACAAAATAGAATTGCAATTTAATTATTTGAAAAAGGTATTACAAAATTGCTGTCGCTGTTCATACGTAGTTGATTCTATAAAAAGGAGGTCAGAAACATATAATAAAGTTTATGAAATCAAAGCCCTGCGTTTTACATGTCACGTTGTATATCCCTTTCCTAGGCACTTATAACAATAACACAATAAGTTATGTCAATTGCGCGATAAAGAGCTTGTAACATGTGAACATAAAATACTTTCCACAGTATAACACGAAAAGGACATTTCGGGTAATGCAATTCAAATACCATACTCTACTAAATAACAAATGTAAGCTGCAAACAAATAAGTTAACACGTTACGCCCCAGCAGCAGCTATAAATTTACACGTCAAACCGGGTACATCTATGTGAAATAAAAGAACATGTTGGGTATCTAGTATTTACTTAGTTTGGGAATCATTTTCGAAACAGTATGCACATTATTGCTTTGACAAATTTCCTGAAGGATGCATTACAGCACCCAAATATGAATGGGTTAACACAGCTGTTCAGTACATATGTGTAATAGAAGAGTGCCATCCACATAGGATACTCGTATCTCGGTAAGGATGAGGACATTTTTATAATTGTGTTTGGACACAGGCTTAACATTGCCACGAACACCATCACAAAAACCATCATTATAATCCGTCTACTTAGCCGTTGGTTTCTCAATCGTAAGCTTGTTCTATTGATTTCTCGGACATTTCTAACTGACGTACTATGATTGCAAGAAGTGTGGGTTTCCGGAAATTGCAGTGATGCAGACGTTTCAATGTCATCAGTCGATGTATTCCCATCCGCCGAATGTATGTATTTTGCATAGTGCAAATGCATCGTGTCTTCCATGTGAGAATCATCTGTTTCGTCATCTGGCTTTGAAGATTTTACTTGTCTAGCAATCAGTATGTGGATAACGTTTATTTTCCCCAACATCTGAGTTCATACAATGTCTTCCAGTTAATGTCGTCTTGTTATTTTGTTAGACTTCAAACTCAGTGATGCCAGCACTAATGAAATCTGGAACACAAATTCCACTCGTGAATACAACTATTCCCACAACGGACACAATGACTGTCTTTGGTGAACATTTCCAACTTGTAACTGGCAAATATACCGTTATAAACC
This sequence comes from Dreissena polymorpha, assembly GCF_020536995.1. Lineage (NCBI taxonomy): Eukaryota > Metazoa > Mollusca > Bivalvia > Myida > Dreissenidae > Dreissena > Dreissena polymorpha. The sequence continues at coordinate 5,264,237 of NC_068362.1, forward strand.
GGTCTACGCCAAGTAGTAATACAAGTAAGAACGAGGTTGAACAGCAAATGTTGCTTGAGTACAATATAACTTTACAAACAAGTTCATATTTAAATGTATATGAATGCAAGATAAGTGTTATAACGCTGAACAGAATCAAACACGTGACAAAGTCTATTAAAGAAATTGTTGCTAACAGCAGTTTTGTAGTAGATGTACTTGTTTGCGATTTTCTTTTGTAGAACACAAATGCTTTTCCGTTGCTTACGGTACCTATTGAACAAGCGATTACAATGAATAGCAAAACGGGCATGAATTCCAAAACTCTTTTCTTGTTTAAATTTTTAATAAGTGTATCATTCATTTGCACTGTTGCGTTATCCATAGTATGCCAATTTAATAAGACGTTCTATGTAACAGTGTTACACTTCACAATGTATAGTCCAATCTTTTATCTTTATGGTAAAATTAGTTTCCGGCTTTAATGTTGTTTGATTGTTGTTCAAAGTCAAAGTGAAGCATGCATGTTTTGGAGAACGCATTTATATCCCGATACAACTTTTATTTCCTCTTTGTGATTTTAGTGGGACGCTTTGGTATTTCATTAAACAATACAACACCAAAGTCTGCACAGTTAATGTTAATTATCTCAAGTATGTATTATTTTTGTTATTCGTCGTAGTTTAACAACAAGAATCACTCTATATATAACCATTTATAATAGTAACCTAAGCTGTTGAACTAATCACACTAATCAAACACTTAAGATATACGCGTTAACAATTTGCAAAACAAAACGTGCTTTGTTATAACGTTACAGTTGATTACTTGCATTTTATAACAAAGAAGGAAATTTGTCAAATTTATAATTATAATTTTATGTTTGCGTTTCTATTTTGCGGATATATTACACTGGCGAACTATATTGCACTATTAAATTAAAATTATTTTTTTTCTTAACACAATCGAAATTGTTTTGGTCATTAAAGATTTTAATATAAAATTACATCATTAAGAATTTTTCTTTTTTAGTTCAAGGTTTGCATAACATGCAAATGAATTATTAAAATTGTAATGTTATAGTTTCTAAAAGTTTGCAAAATTATACAATTTTAAAATCTCATTTTAAAGCCTTTGTTTTCGAAGCTACCGTCTGTTTGGGTTTTCGTCATTTTTGCATAAAAAATCAGTAACACTTAACACGAGTTGTGTCTTAAAACATAAGTAAACATAATCATCTACTTATATTTGCGACGATTAATCACCTGAGAACATAAATTACTATAATTATATTTCCATACGGGAACTCCAATAACATAAACTCCTGAACATTATTGCTACTATCCGTTGGTCTCTTACTTAATGCAGGTGATACGTAATGTTACCTGGTCAGGCTATGGCTTGTGAAATTTATGGAATAAATACAATCCACTGAAAATGGCACTATCAATAATCATATTGTACTTTGTTGAAGGTTTTAATTGAATATACATCACGCAATCTGTTTCCGTTTAGCTGAACATAATTTCCGTTTTTAAGATGTTGATTCATTGATGTTTAAAGTTACAATTAAGATTCCGTGCTTGAAAAAACGAATTATATCCCGGTTGAACGTCAAGTTGCGTTGACGGACTTCTTTAAAAATGAATTTAATTGTCAAGAGAAAAAACTACATTTAGAAGACACACACACAGACTACCAGTGTCTACCTTGGATCGAACCTCTGCTTTGTGCATCAAACGTAAGACGCGCTTACCATTATGTCATTATCGTTTAATGCGGATGTTAATGGATGCATTAACTTTTAAGTGTGGTCTATGTATTTGTGTAATGTGCACAGTAACAACAAAAACAACGGAGGTATTCCGTATAATACAACTTTCTGATAAAAACATGTTTTGTTTAATTTAATATGTAAAATTGAAATTAAAACTTTACTTTCGTGTAACATTTTGTTTTGACATTTTCCTTATATACGATCTGCATCTAACTTGTTTAAGAAATAATATTTTTATATCATGGTTTGTTGTCGAATAACCCACAGTAAGGAGTATAGATGCGTATGAATTAAATCACGAGTGCGAAAACGGCCGGCATATTTTAATACAGTTTTTCTTACACCCATGCGACGTTTGTTTACTTTTTTAATATAGAGAGATATAAGTCCGGATTCACTTTACATTTTTACATATATCTTTACAACGCATGCCAGCAAAATAACGCTACACGAATGTACATTCACGCAAAACAGTATCCCATGAAAACGATTTACAATTGATAATATAATTTTTAAGATAATAATTGTTGGAAATGATTTTATCAGATCGAAAATAAGTAATTATGCATGTTTTAAAATAAGATATCATCTAAATCTCACAATTATCAATTAAGAAACAAATATTTTAACAAAAGAAAAGATTTGAATATGATAAAAGGGCATTTGCTGTAATCAATTATAATTTAAGTTTTTCAATGATGCTGTCTGGATGTGATTTTGTAACACAAAGGAACATGTGAACTATTAAAGCGAGTTAAATGACCCCAGTTTGAAACGCCAAGAATATCGCTATTGAATTTTGCAATAAGTAAATTTAATAATCCAAAACTAGTCCGCCTCATTAAATGGTGATTAAGGGGAGCAGTGTCTTAATTGCATGTGCAATATGAACACCAAATAATGCTGACGTAACAATCTTCATGAAACGTGAAGAATGTTTTTTTTCTCCAGGATAGATCAATTGAGTTCAAAACAGTTTCACGGTATTTTTAAAACAACTTTACTGGTTGAAATTAAGCTTGTTAACACATGCCATATTCATCGCCCATTTTTTTAAAAACTGTTTTAAAACAATTGTCCGAATGATATACCGACCGAGTCGGAAACTAGGTCAACTGTGCTTAAAACTAGGTCAAAACGTCCAATAAAGGAAAAAGCGTGTGAACACAGAAGAGACAACACCCATTACACAATCTACATGAAACTTGGCGAAAATATTATATTTGTACAATTTGTATCTCAGATGAGTTGAAAACGAAGTAGCGTATGGAACAATCAAGGTCACTTTGTCGAATTTTAACAACGCTTTTAAACACTATAGAGGCCGCATTTATAGCACAATCTTCATCAACCTTTATTTGTATTAAAAAAATTCTTCGACAAGTGTCATATGTAACCTGTCAAAACATGGTGGTCATTTTGGGTACAGTTTTTCTTAACTGACTTTAGTGAAACCATGTGAACACTCGAGAAGTCACGTGTTTTACCTACTGAAACGTGCTCAGAACAGTTACAAGTATTTTATTATGTTATTATTCATTGAGCAACAAAATAGTGTAAGAAGAACTAGTATTCAGTATATAATAAGTAGCCCCGTCTGTTGCTATAAACAAAACGACCTTGTAAACAACATCATTCTACGATTTCATATTCAAATCATGTTCAAATAAATCTGCGAAAGTAATTATTTACCTCACTTGGCTTGCTTGTAAGTTTTTATGTTTGCGATGTTTGTAAAATGGTAATTAAATCTTTCCGACAATGCATGTAAGCTTGTGCGGCAACACCCGGGTCCTTCTACGTGTATATACATTTATATGAATATGAATTTTTCTTTTTGGCGGCACAGTAGAACCAGATAGTTGAATTCCCTGACTATGCTATGAAATGATTTGACAACTCCACTTAAGAAATCTAATAACTGAATCATATTTCATGAAATATTATCAGCATGTATTTGAGCTGTAAGAGGACACTTACGTGGTTTGCACGTACTTGATAGACAACAAGTGGGATCGTGGAGACTGAGCAAATTCTAATTAGAAACATAATACTTCGACTTAAACTATGACGATTATTTCGCAAAATTTTATAGCTCTATTAAACGGAACACCATCAAACTAGATTTCATCGAATTGAGTTTCGGTTAAATACGGAAAATACTATGTTTGCATGAGTGAACCAATATTCGGTTCATTCAAATAGAAGTTGACCACTTAAAAAAAAACAATGCAAATTACATCATTTCGATGATATCAATCGACATCACACATGTACTTATTTACTAAGCGCGTGATTCGTGTGTGCGCATGCGCAGATTGTCGACACTTGAATTTGTCCTCAGATGTTTCCAATGCACTGTCTTAAAACAACTAAACGCGGTATGGTATCACTCTCTGATAAAGGTACAGAGGTGCAGTGAAAGCTACCGCGGTTCACAGAACACCTGAAAAAGCAACACCCATGTAATATAAAAAAAATAAAACACATGACAAATGTCAAGCGATATCAATATTTAAACATGTGTTAACGCTTTACTATGTGACCTTTTTTGCCGTCTTTTAGAAAGCTGTTGCCCTATTTTTTTTTAAGTAAGGAGGATGTGCCCATGCGATTGAAGAATAAAGCCAACACTATACAGTATTGTAGCTTTAGAGCATTTGTATGAACTTGCGACATAATTATATGTGAGTTATTATGGTTCGAAATTTTAATCGTATTTACCAAACAAAACTGATGCAGGAAATCTGTATAGGCATCCTACCGACGCTATTGTGAAATCTTCGCTGATAGGAACCATAGATTAACGCTGTCGGGACTCCACCATCTTTTGTGTGGAACCCATCACTGGAAGCTTGGGACGAGAACCAGACATTATTAACGATACTTTTATAATTTAATTCTTTATTATAGTAAATCTCTCAAACGCATCTTTAGGTGTAAGATATAAGAACCCGGTATATTACAATCCTATGAAATGATTTGGCAAATGCATGTGAACAATCTTAGAACTGAATAATATTTGAAAAAAATATTCGATGCATCGCTTTAAATTAACAGAGGACATTATTAGGTAGTTTGTACGTAAATAATTGATAGACAACAAGTGGGATGGTGGAGACTGAACACATGCACACTTAAAACATAACTCTTCGACTTAAAACAATGACGATTGGTTCGTATAACTCTGTTAACTCTAGTTAACGCACTCAAAATAGATTTAATCGAAAATAAGTATCGGTTAAATAGGGAAAAGAATACTTTATAGAAGTAAAAAAATATTCAGTTCAATAATAAAGGATTTAATAACTTAATATAACAATGCAAACCACGTCATGTCGATGACAGTAAGGAACATGACTCATGCAATTATTCACTTAGCGCGTGATTTGTGTGTTCGCATGCACAGATCGTAATTGTTTTTTATTCATTAACCTTAGATGCCTCAAATGCACTTTCTTAAAAAACTAAACGCGGTATTGTATCACTCTCTGATAAAGGTACACAGACGCGGTATAGTCGACAGCGGTTCACAGAATACCTGGAAAAAAACACATTTGTAATATAAAAAATGTAAACACATTTACAATGTTAAGACATATCAAAGTTTGAACATGTATTAACGCTATAACATATGACTTTTTGGAAAGCTATTGTCATATTTAAAAAAGTTATAAGGATCAATGATCGACCGTTAAGTTATAGATTTAGAGCATTTGTATGTACTGCTTGCGAAACCTTGCGATAATTATACGTAAGTCAGTATGCTCCAAAAATCAAATTTACTTTACAAAATAAACTGCTGCAGGCAATCTGTATCGGCTAATTAACGAAGCTGTTTTGAAATATTCGCTGTTGGGAACCATATATTAACGCTGTCTATACCCCACCATTTTAATCTTTGGTCTCGAGCCCATCACTGTAAGCTTGGGACGAGAACCAGACGTTATTAACAATAATTCGACACGACATCTGAAAGTACTGATAGCAGAGCATAGTGAATTGAGTCAAAACAAGGTATCATGCAGATATGGATTTAAAAAAAAATATGTCGTGTATTTCTATTTCGTGCATAACTTTATGATTCGGTTTGAGTTATGAAATCGTTGGAGCGTACGCTAATCTTTAATAGCTATATTAAGAACACTTGTTACCAAGTTCGCGGAATTGGTCACATAATGCATACTTCTTTAGAAATAAAGTATTCGACGAAATCCGGTCTATCAGTAAAAGATTTAAGTGCGTATTGTTTTCGTTCATTATTAACATTTTCGATAGCAATGCAAATCATGGAACTAACGTATACACGTATACACCGTCTTTTTGTATGTATGTACTTAAGCGGAAACTGTCCAGAGTGCTCTTAAGGCAATCTTGGAAATTTACGTAGTTCAGTATTGTACTTGGTTTGGAAATAAGAAATGGTTTCGACTAAGATATAAGTAAACGGACAGATTTTTTGCACATTTGCCAAACACCAATGTCCAAGTCAACATTATAGTGCCTTTCTAAACATGTTTTCATTTTTTGTTTAATGTGTGTGTATTTAATATTTCAAAATTATAAAAAAAACGAATTAAAACTGCCTACTGGATGGTTCAAAACCGAATCCGTTGACAATTTCGCACAACCATACGGGTATTCACGCTATATTTTTGTTATTTTTTCTTCTTTATTATTTTTTCCGTATTCTAACAGGTGTATGTTATTCGAGTATTTTACATAATTACCGATGAAAAACGTTTAAAAAGCGTTAAAGTTTTAATCACTTCGAAAATTATCCATATATACAAAACTATATAAATTGAATATTATGTTATTAACACCAACATGTGCATTAATTCAAAATTTCGTTCACGACTGTGGTGTGACATTAGTCCATATGGTACATCTACGGCAGTGTGCCCCAAGGGTTTTAGCCAGAGAACCATTGCCTTCCAAAGGTGTGGCCTTACGGACCAACTCTATGGCATACAAAATACCGTGTTTGATCCTTTTAATTACACACCTTGACGCAAAACTTAATATTCCACTGGTGAGCAAGAAATATAACCACAGCATTATTATTACGTCATCCGTTGTTAGTGGTATCATTATTACCATAAACAAACTAGTATGCAAATTTTATTTTAAAGTCATAATTTCATAAAATTAAAAGTACATTTAAGTATAAATCTTGTCAAAAACCTTCCATGCCAATTTATAAAATAGCAAGCAGTGCTTAAGAAATTGAAAGCGATTCTTTATACACATAAGGGTCTGTTTTAAAAGTCGCAAATGATAGATCATAATGCGAAGAAATACATAAAAAAAAAATATTTGAGTTAAATATATAGGATTATATTTGCATGGTAAAACTTCAAGAGGAATGAGAGCAGGTGCATACATACTTTGCCAGCCACTTTGTTGAGATGCTGATTGTTCTGCTTTTACATTTATACGAGTTTTTAAATTTTGTAGCTAAATATCAATATGTATCATCACTTTTTAAAGTAACCAACATTTGTTCATTCACCTGTGCTTCAGCTAAGCCTAAACAGAGGGTAAAATATCCCTGACGCCCCAAGGTGCCTGCCTGTCCCATTGAACCCCACCATGCCCTTTTTTTTATCTGATCACATTATTACACAGAACATCGACTTTGAATGTTTCAATAAATTGATTAAAGTTCCATAGTAAAATTAATTTCATTGATTATAAAAAAAATTTCAAATGAAAATACATATATCGGTACATTGATGAGGTATTGGACTTGTCCTATGAAATTCAAGATGTCAAAGGGCCTGCTTATTTTAGACCAGGGTCAAATCCCAAAACATCAAGGTTTTGCATGGAAACCATCAATCAGTTATAAGAGTGTGAGTTTTTTCACTAATTCTTAAATCTCTTTATTGATTAATGGTTCAGTGGCCTTATCACACTTTCTAGGCTCCTCAGTTTTCTCTAGGAAAGCATCAGTGTCACAACTGAGTGTGACATGGACACGGATCAAGAGCGTTTCTTTAGTCATAGGCCGGACAAGATTGAAAGGTCGCACACACGCGCACACTACTTATATCTATGTGTGAAGTTGTAGCGCATTAGATTTTGCGTCAAGAGTTCCCTCGTTCTATTTCCAAGGTCCTTTACTATGTATCAAATTTCATATATTTATATGACGCTCTATAAATACAATTTATTGCAGTGTTAGCTTAAATGAGGAAATAGTACTTAGTTGTTAAATCTTTGGATACAAAAATGAATGATTAAACTTTCGTCTGAAATATTCACTTAATAAAACCTGTTTTCAATTTAACATAGAAAGCTTTGCTTCTTGAAGTTCAGTTCTTGACGTTAATCTCCCATTGCTCAGACTTTAGAGTGAAGTTAATCTTGAAATAAATGATCAGATATTGAAATTGTGTTCTTTCGTAAAGAATTGTGTTGTGTCGTGGCAAGGTAGTTAGTTTTTATATGTTTAGGCTCTGTATTAACAAAAGTTTATGGCTACTAAGCAGAATAATGTTATCAGCTACACAATGTTTTGAATATTTCTCGTGGTTTATATGATGTGTATCAAATGCAAATGAAGTAATGTGTATATATACCTATTAAAGTATATGTTATTCCACCTTTAGATTAGTTAATGTTTCTTCCCACAATCCAATACAATTCTCCTTAGATGCAAATCTTTCTTCGCGTGTAACTTATAGCTGTGTCGACTTTCTTAATGGACAGAATACATTGCTCTGGGCAGTTAATATGTTCCCATAAATGTTATTTTGTTGTCTGCATGTTTACAGTTTCCCTTGAGGATGCTACACAGGAGTTCAAGACAACCATCGTTAAACTCCATGCCAATCATAAGCAGTACTTCTGTTTGATAGAACCTATCACGGTAAGCCTCGGTATAAATTTCATAGTGCAAATATGCCTGATTCTACGTATACGTTAATATGCCGGATACCACTTTAATATACCAGCTTTAACATAATTGAATTCATAAATAAATCATACTATGTAGTAAATGGTGCTACACTTTAAGAAAAAGTGATAATAAAGTCTAATTAAAATATAAAAACACTGAGAAAAAACAGGAAACTTTGTAAAATATTCTTTATTCTCAAGAGTAAAAAAATAATCCGGGATTTTACTTATTCCTAAAATGGCCCGCTGATGCAGTTCTTGCTTAGTTAAACACGCTACTGGTTGGGAAATATTGAAAAGCATATGCTCAATGTATCCCTATTGCATATTTAAGTCGTCTTACTTTTTACAGGCGCTACAGTTTTTTTCTACAACCTGTGCTGGAGTACCTGGTCTACCCCGACATGCAGATCTGGTTTGCTAAGCACTTTTGTCATGCAAACATAGTTACTTTGTTTGACGAGTTCATATCAAAGAGGAACGTTTCACTCGTTGTTATAAAACCAGTTGTACAACAAATAAAACCATCTCAGATATTAGTCGATTGATTGAATCAACATATTTTAAACAATTATTGTTACCTTATGCACACAAGTTACTTTAACGAACTATATCAAATCTTACTGTTATACAAGGGTCTTGTTTTAATAAACTACTAGAGCAATATTAAGATTCACGCGGACACTTTAACTTTCCTGTTCTTTTATTGTTTCAAACTTGTAATAGCTTTGAACATCGTTTGGTAATTATTAAAATATGTCCTGAGATAATATTAAAATAATAGTAAATGCAGCATATTGACTAACGCGCACCAGTTTGATTTATAGACTGTTGCATGCACCACTCAACCTCTGTATGATTGTGACTTTACCACGTTATGCATTTGTTTTTTAACCGGACCGTTAAGCTCTAATGTTTGAATGCTGGACCACATATTCGGGAATTGCGTTCTCGATTTCCAACTTGATGTGTTGTGATTGGCTTTGTAATTATATATACGGCAATATTCTATCTACAAATTAATGTACGCCTCAAACCTCCAAACAGTGTGCTTATAAAATACACTTGGGTCACCACCAAGGAACGTTAAATACAAACCATAGAAAATCTGTCACTAGCCAAGAAAAATCACCGTACGCACGAGCGTAAACAACATTTTGCAAATGCTTTGAACATTTCGATTCGAATTGAAGAGATTAAATGAGAATATCAATTAAATTCATTGCAATTTAACTACAATAGAAAACAATAAAGCACATTTAGAACCTAGCACTATGTGCTATATCAACTTCTCTACACATTCTGTATCGATACCTCATACAGCAGAATGGGTTAACGTATCACATTGAAAAATGTCCACACGGCAAAATGATCTTATCTTAATATCATTTACTACTTAAACTTTTCTGCTACAGAATGGGTTCAAGCCTTTATACTATGGCAGATAATTTTGTCTCATGCGATACGTTTCTTTCTACGGATTGGGTAGGAGTTGTAATACTGTGTTAGCTAAGTCTATTCCATACGCAAACTGATGTATATACAATTTGTCAATAAATTAATCATATAAACGTCAAATTTACGTTGTTACTACTTACAATTACGCCACACAAGTTATGCTTTATATGCAGTACCTAGAAATACAATAATATATGAACTATTCTTCTGTATTATATACAATTGGATGAAATGCTGTTGTCTTTCTTCATGTCACTTGCATGCATTGTAGTATTAAGTATCTTAAATTGCGGTAACATCAATCCGCCCATGGTCCAAACCCAAGGGAAAAATTTCGTTGTGGCTGCATTATTATACAATGAACAAACAGAGTGACACAATTTCGTAATCACAAATAATAAGTACAATCGAACGACCCATACAATTTGAAATCCCCAGATAGCAATCATAATCTTAAATACTGGATCAAAAACAATGCCAACTTTCCTTGCTGCCCCTAAACTCACAGATTGATCCAATTTGAATTGACAATGGATTTTCCATTTTCAGGATGGATACTCCTTCAACAGACAGTTTGCAGTTCATGAGTACTACGATTTTTATGTCACGTGATATTGATTGTAAACAATTCTCATTTATACAACTCGCGCGGGGTTAAAATGTAACAGCCATCGACATTTTTTTTCTCACGACTTAACACAGCTTAAATGTGTATTTTCTTTTTGTTAAAACTTATTATATATAAAGAAAAATTGAAATAACTTTGCTTCCAGTTCGTTAGTTCGGCTATAAGTACTTTAAGAAATAAAGAAACACGATTTTGTAAGTTTTGTAGAATGTATTCACTCGCTGTGCGAGGGAAACAACCGTTGGTATATCGGCGTAATAACCCACTGTTAGCTCCCTTCTTATTCTAATGTGCATGCGTGTGCGACTGTGGTAGTTTTTTATACGTATAGTCACAAGTACTTTTATTACTCAAAATATATTCGCCTTACATTTGTTCCAAAATCATGATTTATTAAATATTTTGCTCCAAATAATAAGGACATTCTTTCTTTTATTTCGATTGATACCTTTAATCGTACTTATGGACCCATAAGTGCAGATAGATGATTATATAATATTGTGTAAAAAAAGTAATATATCAATAAAACACACAGTTGTATACCTATTAGTAAGCATGCTCTGTATTATTTTATAGCCTTGATAACGATCACACGAACGGTGAAATATACTAAAGAATTGACTTCATGCATACGTTCAATAATTTTAATATTGTTGGTAAATGCATAGAGAATATTTGTTGGATTCGGTGGGATATCGATTTTATTTCACGAATGATCATAGACAATTATATTTTCACGACTAACGCAGCCACGAGTAAAAATATTTTTGTCTATGGTAACGAGTTTTTAATGTTACACCGAGTTACTTGACAACAAAGAACAACTCTAGTAACCTACATAATTAGAATTTTGCAAGAGTTGTTTCTAATAGACAAATATGAGGAACAGAGATGATCAGAATAACGTTCAACATAATACAAACATTTTATTCAGTGATATACTTTATTGTGGAAACTGTCGCTGCTGATTTCTGATCAATTTGTTAATTTATTTTCAGTCATTTCACTGCGGTCAGGTAACAAACGCACACTTTTCCTATATGAGCTGATTCACCTTTACTTACCGCACTTACTTAAGTCAGTGACTGACAACTGCCCTTCATGAGTATGAGGCAGGAGTAGAAATGGAGTAGTACCTATTTCATGATAAATATGCACAGCATTTCTTTGGCCGAATCGGGCATCGAATTTTGCAATCCTGGGATTTGTTTTCGAGTACACTATATCAATTAAATAAGACGGCCCTATTTGAGTGTATTACGAACGTGAACTTATACATTAAGATATACATTTCAATAACGTTACGTTCGATAATAACTTGTTAAGATCAAATTATATGACGCATCATGTGTTAACCAATTGGTTCAGAATCGTATCAGCATTTCACGTCGGCTATTAACTTTTTAATGCTTCTCAACATAGTGATTATTACTTTTGTTATCAAAATACGTTGATCTAAACCAAGAAAGTTTTCAACGTTTTTATCAAATATTTCTTCACACAATATATTACAATGTACGCGGTGTTTAATGACAGTGTGTCAAGGGGTTGATATATTTTTACAGCAGCTTTAAGAAACGCAAAGTCTCTTATACTATCCGAGAGTAATATCTTTAAACATACGCATATCATCTGGAAACATCACCCCTTTATGTCACCGGACATACATTTATTAGCTCGGCTGTTTTTGGAGAAAACCAGAGGTATTGTTATAGCTAGCTCGTCGTTGTCGTGTCGTTGTCGGGTCGTCCGCCGGCGTCGTGCTAAAACCTTGACATTTTCCTCTAACATCAGACTGCTTCCACCTACAACTTTGAAACTTCATATGCAGATGCACCTTGATGAGTTCTACACGCCCACCCATTTTTGGGTCACTAGGTCAAAGGTCAAGGTCACTGTGATTTCTAACAAAAATAATCTGACAAGCTTTCGCAGCCGAGCGTGGCACCCGTTATGCGGTGCTCTTGTATAATGTATGGTAGATTTACGTGTAGATTTGTTAAAATATTTAATTGATTACAATTCTTTGTTAATGTAACGGTATGTAAATCAGCCATAAATATCGTATAACTAGACATGAAGTAGTAATTTTAAGTTGTTGTAGTAGATTACAATTAGAATTAATACAGATCCCCATGTTTCAGTTTAAAATAAAATAAAATAAATCGTACAAACACGTCACTGTTTATTAAAATGTCTTAGGTACTAAACATGTTTCGGCCATAGCCTTCATCAGTAGTACATTAATATCAATATTTTTTTTATACATGTTTCAGTTTACAATACTCACACATTACTAGTGCATCATATTAACCAGTTCCGAGTTAATTTTAAAGTTTGCCAATCAAATAGCTGATTTTTAAATGAATTAACCAATCAAATGTGTCTTTTCGACATGGATGTGCCACATAGGCGCATTTTTACATCAGTGTGTGATCAGCTATTTGACGAGAACGTTAATAAATATATATTTAAACTATATTTGGTTCTTTTCAGGTAACTATTACATATTATATATCTACGATTACTTTTCACAAGTAGCGTTTTTTTCCTTTTGCTGATGTATTGTATGTTTTATTTGACATAATAATGTATTGTTTATTTAATATAATAATGTATTGCTATTTTAATATTGTAATGTTTTGCTCACCATATCTGTTGATAAACAATTGATTATATGTGTAATGCTTGTTATCCTTAATATTAATGATCAGTATGTGATCAGCAATTTGACGAGAACGTTAATAAATATATATTTAAACTTTTTTTTCAGGGTTGATTGTGTATCTACCTTGGTTATCACGTTTTGGGGATATGAGGAAACCCACCGCCAATATAAAAAAACCTTTACGGTGACAATTATAAAATGAAGATTCTCTATAATTTAATGGAGATAATATCATGCCACACGTCAGTATATCGGCATGGCATTTTTTTGCATGAACATATTCAGAAAATGGTTTTCCATATGCGTTTATCATGATCAAGTGACCAATGCGACACATTCGCTGTATTACTGTATTGCTTTATTCACGAATCAGTATGTTTGACGATGTATTTGCACGATGATGATCTAAAATATTAACTATATGCTATATTCTTAAATATTTTTGTAAAAAGAAGAGATGTAGTTAAAACTTGAAAGTAATTTCATTACATCGTTCCTCAAAACGTTGTTATTCTGTTGCTCTGGTCTCCTTCCAACCATTGAGTGATAAAATGGTAATTAAATAATATATAATTTGAGTTGCAATGCTATACAATGTATATAATGAGAATGCAATTCTTCATTAATAATATAGGTGTGCGTAAAGATAGTATGTCTTTATTGGAAATACAACTTTCATAGTGGACAGCTTAAAAATAATAAATATAATTATATATCGAATATGTAAACATACAGACGACTTACAAACAATACCACCAATTTGCATGCAAACACAGGCCGCCGTGGCGAAGTGGATATGGTGTCCGCCTAGCGATCGTGAGGCTTTATATGCAATTGAGCTTAAATAAATAAGTTAAAAAAAACAACAACACAGTGTTTACACACCCTATCAGCCAGTAATTATCTGCATTCAATGAAAAACACAAAGTATGTTTAAAACTAAATTACGGATATTTAGAAGTTGTTTTAATTGTGCGAATGTGCGTCAAAACACGGTATATTTTGATTCATTGCCTGTTTAAAACAACAATCCATATTTGCCATCTTAGTGGTACAATGTCATATCCAATTCCAGTTAAATTGAAAGGTAGAGGATTGTAGAAATGAACTGAGCTGGAGCTACATGCACATCTGTTTATATCTTTACCTGGCCTCGGTATTGTTGTTTTGATACTTAAATAAAAAAACATATATCAAATAGACTCGAATATACAAGTTTTGATAACGAATCACTCACGATATTCCAACAATAGGAAGACGATAAGAACTCATACTGAGATTTACACACGATTCTTAATTGGTTTTATTCCTGAAGATTTCAATTATTTTGATATTTTCGGAAATAAGACTTTAACTATTTACGTGTAATAAATACTGATCATAAGTGATCTATATCTTCATCGTCAATTCAAAAAGTTATTATGATCGACAAGGAAGATTTTTTTATCAAATATAAAAAGCGTTCTGGTTAAAGCTTAACTAAGTAAAACTATACTTGCGTCAACTTGCCCCAATTTCTCAAAATTCCGAAGTCGTTTTAAGTTAAATTTGCGTCAGTCGCTTGTTACATAGAAAATGTTTACTATTTACATAAGTGTATGATACAGTTTAAAATATAATTTATATAATGAACTTAACTATTGTTATTTATTAAAAGATTTTTTACAAAGCATTTTGTCACATTTATAAACAAAAATTTGTTCAATCTAAGCTTTTTAAACCGACTGAAGAACATTTGAGAAATCAATGGTAGGAGATCTTTTTATCATCTTTTCAAGTGGGTTTGAAACTTTTGAACGATCAATGCAAGGAAAAGCGGCGGGGCTTCATTATCGGTTAAGTAGTACTCAAGCCACAAACTCGAAAAAGACTTATTAAACTAGCATTGAAGAGTACACGAAAAGTATTACCTTATAGCATCATCATTCAATCCAGATACAAAGTTCAATCTTAATGTAGATTAGACTGTGGGTAAATAGTGTTTCTTTCGTTTGAACTTTTTTTGTCAGTAAGTTTACGTTTCTTTTTGTTTTTTGTTACAAAATCTTCAACTTCCCAATTTGTTAAAGGGGCCTTTTCACGTTTTGGTAAATTGAAAAAATTGATAAAAGTTGTTTCAGATTCGCACATTTTCGTTTTAGTTATGATATTTGTGAGGAATCAGTAATACTGAACATTTACCATGCTCTAAAATAGCCATTGTATGCATCTTGTGACGATTTAAAACCCAGAAAATTATAAAGCGTTGCAACGCAAAACGATTGAATAATTTGGAGAGTTCTGTTGTTGTCTTTGTATTTTGTGAAACTACGAGGATTGCTTATATAAAGTATAAAACACGTCCTTCATTGTTTGAGCACGGGTGGCGGAGTGGTCTATGTTGTAGAATTTACTCAAGGACTCTGGGGTCAGTTGTTTAGCCCTGTTAAGGGTTACTTTTGTGTTCCTTGTTTAATTTTATTCTTGATTTTTTACTGAATCTGTTTGCTAGTTTCACTAGTCTCCAATTGAAATGATTTTTCTTTAGTTTAACTATAATCACATGAGACATCTAATGAAATTAATTTTTTCTCAAAATGTTGGTGTCTGTTCGAAACAAGAGTGCTGATAACGTATTCAGAAGGTTGATACCTTTAATCGATATGAAATGTTTTATTTTCGTTATCCAGAGTTCTCAGCTTTAGCACAACTTAGAACATGCAGTTTTGAAAAGATACTTCAAGCTCCCTAAGTGTTCGGAATTGAGGGTTAAGATACATTAAGACTTCTATAACTTTTTTGAAAATAAATATATAATTGCTTATTTTTGAAATATGTAATTTAAATGAGTGTTCGTGATTTTGAAGTTTAATATCTGCAGAAGTAGAGTGTATGTAAATTAAAAGATCAACATAATCAATATAAAACAACAAATATGAAACTGATAGGAAATCAGTTTTTCAAATTTTTGGCCAATTAGTTAAGATGATCTGAACTAACTTTGCAAGCACGTTCTGTATATTAGCTACGTACACAGAAAATAACTGAATAATTCTACCTCCGGACTAGAGTTATTCAACAATTCATCTGTTTTTCGTAAGAGTGACCTTGACCCAATTAGCCCGAAATTCAATGCCAGCATATACCTGCCTTAGGCAACTGTACAAACAATACAATAAATACATCTTTCCAAATTTAATTACACAAACTTGACCCCACCGACAGCAAAAAAAACAAACATTATCCGCCTGAGCAGAATGTAACCTTTTTACACATACCATTTCAGCACAATAGCCACATTCTAATTGAAGTTTTGAACGCTAGCTTTTTATGTAGTTTTACCAAAAGTGACCATGACACTGACCCGACTTGTCCTGACAGCATTATCTTCCAATCTGTCAGCTAGATATAAGATGTTTTTGGCACGCACACGTTTACTGAATATTTAAATATAAAGGCGGGGGCATACTTCTTGAAAGTAATTTCATTACATCGTTCCTCAAAACGTTGTTATTCTGTTGCTCTGGTCTCCTTCCAACCATTGAGTGATAAAATGGTAATTAAATAATATATAATTTGAGTTGCAATGCTATACAATGTATATAATGAGAATGCAATTCTTCATTAATAATATAGGTGTGCGTAAAGATAGTATGTCTTTATTGGAAATACAACTTTCATAGTGGACAGCTTAAAAATAATAAATATAATTATATATCGAATATGTAAACATACAGACGACTTACAAACAATACCACCAATTTGCATGCAAACACAGGCCGCCGTGGCAAAGTGGATATGGTGTCCGCCTAGCGATCGTGAGGCTTTATATGCAATTAAGCTTAAATAAATAAGTTAAAAAAACAACAACACAGTGTTTACACACCCTATCAGCCAGTAATTATCTGCATTCAATGAAAAACACAAAGTCTGTTTAAAACTAAATTACGGATATTTAGAAGTTGTTTTAATTGTGCGGATGTGCGTCAAAACACGGTATATTTTGATTCATTGCCTGTTTAAAACAACAATCTATATTTGCCATCTTAGTGGTACAATGTCATATCCAATTCCAGTTAAATTGAAAGGTAGAGGATTGTAGCAATGAACTGAGCTGGAGCTACATACACATCTGTTTATATCTTTACCTGGCCTCGGTCTTGTTGTTTTAATACTTAAATAAAAAAACATATATCAAATAGACTCGAATATACAAGTTTTGATAACGAATCACTCACGATATTCCAACAATATGAAGACGATAAGAACTCATACTGAGATTTACACACGATTCTTAATTGGTTTTATTCCTGAAGATTTCAATTATTGTAATATTTTCGGAAATAAGACTTTAACTATTTACGTGTAATAAATACTGATCATAAGTGATCTATATCTTCATCGTCAATTCAAAAAGTTATTATGATCGACAAGGAAGATTTTTTTATCAAATATAAAAAGCGTTCTGGTTAAAGCTTAACTAAGTAAAACTATACTTGCGTCAACTTGCCCCAATTTCTCAAAATTTCGAAGTCGTTTTAAGTTAAATTTGCGTCAGTCGCTTGTTACATAGAAAATGTTTACTATTTACATAAGTGTATGATACAGTTTAAAATATAATTTATATAATGAACTTAACTATTGTTATTTATTAAAAGATTTTTTACAAAGCATTTTGTCACATTTATAAACAAAAATTTGTTCAATCTAACCTTTTTAAACCGACTGAAGAACATTTGAAAAATCAATGGTAGGAGATCTTTTTATCATCTTTTCAAGTGGGTTTGAAACTTTTGAACGATCAATGCAAGGAAAAGCGGCGGGGCTTCATTATCGGTTAAGTAGTACTCAAGCCACAAACTCGAAAAAGACTTATTAAACTAGCATTGAAGAGTACACGAAAATTATTACCTTATAGCATCATCATTCAATCCAGATACAAAGTTCAATCTTAATGTAGATTAGACTGTGGGTAAATAGTGTTTCTTTCGTTTGAACTTTTTTTGTCAGTAAGTTTACGTTTCTTTTTGTTTTTTGTTACAAAATCTTCAACTTCCCAATTTGTTAAAGGGGCCTTTTCACGTTTTGGTAAATTGAAAAAATTGATAAAAGTTGTTTCAGATTCGCACATTTTCGTTTTAGTTATGATATTTGTGAGGAATCAGTAATATTGAACATTTACCATGCTCTAAAATAGCCATTATATGCATCTTGTGACGATTTAAAACCCAGAAAATTATAAAGCGTTGCAACGCAAAACGATTGAATAATTTGGAGAGTTCTGTTGTTGTCTTTGTATTTTGTGAAACTACGAGGATTGCTTATATAAAGTATAAAATACGTCCTTCATTGTTTGAGCACGGGTGGCGGAGTGGTCTATGTTGTAGAATTTACTCAAGGACTCTGGGGTCAGTTGTTTAGCCCTGTTAAGGGTTACTTTTGTGTTCCTTGTTTAATTTTATTCTTGATTTTTTACTGAATCTGTTTGCTAGTTTAACTAGTCTCCTATTGAAATGATTTTTCTTTAGTTTAACTATAATCATATGAGACATCTAATGAAATTAATTTTTTCTCAAAATGTTGGTGTCTGTTCGAAACAAGAGTGCTGATAACGTATTCAGAAGGTTGATACCTTTAATCAATATGAAATGTTTTATTTTCGTTATCCAGAGTTCTCAGCTTTAGCACAACTTAGAACATGCAGTTTCGAAAAGATACTTCAAGCTCCCTAAGTGTTCGGAATTGAGGGTAAAGATACATTTAGACTTCTCTTACTTTTTAAAAAATAAATATATAATTGCTTATTTCTGAAATATGTAATTTAATGAGTGTTCGTGATTTTGAAGTTTAATATCTGCAGAAGTAGAGTATATGTTAATTAAAAGATCAACATAATCAATATAAAACAACAAATATGAAACTGATAGGAAATCAGTTTTTCAAATTTTTGGCCAATTAGTTCAGATGATCTGAAATAACTTTGCAAGCACGTTCTGTATATTAGCTACGTACACAGAAAATAACTGAATAATTACAACTCCGGACTAGATTTATTCAACAATTCATCTGTTTTTCGTAAGAGTGACCTTGACCCAATTAGCCCGAAATTCAATGCCAGCATATACCTGCCTTAGGCAACTGTACAAACAATACAATAAATACATCTTTCCAAATTTAATTACACAAACTTGATCCCACCGACAGCAAAAAAAAACAACATATCCGCCTGAGCAGAATGTAACCTTTTTACACATACCATTTCAGCACAATAGCCACATTCTAATTGAAGTTTTAAACGCTAGCTTTTTATGTAGTTTTACCAAAAGTGACCATGACACTGACCCGACTTGTCCTGACAGCATTATCTTCCAATCCGTCAGCTAGATATAAGATGTTTTTGACACGCACACGTTAACTGAATATTTAAATATAAAGGCGGGGGCATACTTCTTCTAAATTGCAAACAAGAGTTATGGGCCTTCTTTTTCCACTTTGCATGATGGTCGCTTAAAGTGTGCGACGTTTTCATAAAATACTTATAATTGTTGCTGAGACACGCAAACCTTAATCTACATTTCATTTTACACTCGAACCTTATCCGGATTTTCATGAGTTCTAAAGGGAGTACACTCCTGAACAAAACGCTGGTCACCATTATATGTCAGTGAATGTTGACAAGACCCAAACAACATAATTAACATTATATTTTGATATCTAGTATAGATATAGAGATGTGAAGTAGTTGCACGCAAACTTTAACATGAATTCATGAAGTACCAAATTCGACATAATTATGACGAAAGTGTATTGTTCAACTGATCTGTCAATTTAACGTATTTTACTTTCTTATATTACTACCATAGCAGCCCTAAGATATAGTTCGTGCCTTTAATGTTATGGTATAATTTCATTTAGTTGTCATTTGATATTGCGTAAAACCTCATCACTTTTGCACTCAATTACCATTGCGTGTTTTAGTGTAACTGCATTACTCAAGTAAACTGTCTTTCAAAATTGTATATTGCTTAACAATCGTATAATTAAAACCTTCACATATAACAGTGTTTTTTAAATTCCACCGCAAATGCCATTGTTGGCCCGTGCCCCTACTCTTCGCTCTGTACCCCGCCCGATCAAACTGGGACTGAACAATAAAATTTAGGGATGTCAACGAATATCCGAATATTCGGTCCCGGACCGAATGTTCGGATACTGTTTTCCGAATCGAATATTCGGAAGAAAAAAAATTCGAGTAATTTCAAAGAATTTGTATTCGTAAAAATCGTTCAAACATTGTCAAAAAAGTTGTTCCTCGTGTCATAATGTTTATTCCGGTTGGCGCGATAATGCGTCGCTATGGTAATGACAATATACCGGTCATAAATCCCGCTAACAAAGCCAGACACTTTGTGTCAAAATTTTGATAGGTGCAAATTGCGTCGGCAATCAAAACACCGACCTGCACTTGATCCAATGACTCGAATTACATTTAAAATTATCAAAGATTAAATGAGTAAAGGAAAAGCCAAGTTTGTGTAAAAAAACAAATAAGACCGTATTGCAATTAAAACACCGACCCGTCATGATCTAATAACTCGAATTACATTTAAAATGATCAAAGATTAAATGAGTAAAGAAAGAGCCGACTTGGTGTGAAAAACAAAACAGATAGTATGGTTATAAACACGTTGTCCAATCAAAAAAGCTTTTAGAAAATAATTTACTCAACCTCTAATGAGTATTTGCGTATCGTATGGTCCAAACATTAATTAATTACTCAATATTCAATCAGATATTATACTAAAAGAAATGTTTTTGGAATTGCACCCTCATTTAATTGAAAACATTATAATTGCTACACGCATAAAGTAAATATCTGTCCAAGCAAAATGCCACCTACGCCTTCCGCTGCTTGGAAGTATTTCACATCATCATCTGATAAGAAGTCGCCGATCCAAGTGTCTTTTAAACGTGGCAACTTTAAAAGACTGACTGTTTAGTCTGTTAAACATGTTCAAAGTGTGTTGTGGCTATGTACATAATTCGTTTAAGTTCAGCTTTAATTATATGTAGATCTAACTTTTTTGTCATGTAATTATTTTGTCGTCTTGTAATATAATGTTTCTCGTTCTATTGTTGATGTACGATATTAATAGTTTAAAAACAGTCTTTGTCATTCAATTTTAACAATAAAAAGTAATCAACAAAATCAGCTTCGAATTAGCGACGGCAACGCTGTGTCAATATTTAGTCACTTCCGGTGAACTTCCGGTAAAAACGAAAGTAGAATTCATGGAGTAATGGTACGGTAAACAAAGTTGATTTTTTTCCAACAGATGTTGACCGAATATCCGAATAATCGTTCGAAAGGGTGACCGAATATTCGAATACCGAAATCGGTATTCGTTGCCATCCCTAATAAAAATACAACTGCTACGGCCTTGGACCTATGACCACGTCAAGGATAACGTCGTCCAGCAATGTTAATAGACGAATGAAATGTTTTACAAGAAACAACTGTCAAGGATAAAAAGCTTTATGGCTGAATGGATAAACACATTATCTCAAATCTGATATCAAGTGCAAATCGTATTGGCAAAAACAAAAACAGTGGGCGATTGACATACAAGTAAACATCCTTGTTATTAGGATATGCATGCGATCGCGTACGAAAAATCATTTTTTTAATTAGTGGTTAAGATTTGCAAGATAACATCGCGTATCTCTCGATCGACAATCCTTCATATTTAATGATTTCCAGTTGACAATAATATCGTTTACGCGATTAATTATGTTTTCAGTAAGTCCGGTTTAGGTGTTAAAGAAAACATGGCGGATCAGTTTATCACCAATCGTTCATATTGAATGAAATCCGGAGTCCATTTATCTGTCCTCATTTAAGGGGCGCAACGGTTCCATCAAATTGTCATTTAGAATAAACAGTTGTTAACTATAAAACGTGAAAGAGACATGATATTTTATGTTTTATTTTGATTTTTTATACTTCTACCCACAATATGGTTGGTAACACACATGATTAAAATCATTTGTATATTACATTATATTGGATTATTTTATATAACTATATATGGGATTATTATAAATATTTTATATAACATTAGTATTATAAGATCGTTGTTTAACTATTTATTTATAAGAAGTAAAACGGTACTATTATTATCAATAAGTTAATGTTAGGTTTAGTTTTATATAATAATTTCACATTGAAATAATGTATTTCGCTCGTATCACCTTTTACTGTATGTCAAATTTGTAAGCGTACAAATGATATAAACATCTTGTAGTTATATGTCTTTAAATTGATAAAGCCCATCAGCTGAATTATTTAAATATAGTTACTATGGCGAGAAGTATTTCGAAATAGCAGTATATTACAATAAAGAGAAAGGAGTCATTGAACTGGTAAAGAACAAATTCAAAACAGTTGAAAAGGCAGTTAATTTCCCACTGCCCGGGTAATGGACTAGTTACCACATTTTATCATACCACATATAACGTTGTTTGATATATTTTTTATAACATGGTCAACAGGAAGTTCTTAAATCAGGCAATGTTTGGAGTTACGTGGGATTTGCAATAAAATCAAGTATTTCTATCAACATTAATTTGGTTCAACAAAACGAACAATTTAAAAACAAGAATGTATATATTGTATTCTAGTTTAAAGTCATAAATCACAAAAAACGTTTATTTTTTTTAAAATCACCACAGTCCGCACTACAGAAGTTAAATGACGTCATCAATGGGACAATAAATCTTAAATATCGATATAGTCATTGCAAGTGTTGCACAAAAAGTCATGACAAATGATAACAATCCTCAACTATTTAAACAAATGATTTAACACGCTTATGTCAATATTGACAACATCATCAAAATGTCAATTTCAATTCACATCTCCAAAATGGCGTCTGCAAACTGTTCGGTGAAGTGTGTTCTTCGATAAAATTTGACGCTGCAGTCCATTCCTGATCTCCAATTCAAGACGTGTATAATAATATCGGGTGAACAATTCCCATTCGTAGTGCAAATAACTTTTTTCTCTACACGATGTTTAAAATAAGCGATCATTCGTGTAGTCTTTTCGAACGCCGTTGCTACATGTATGTCAAAGTGTAAAAGCCGGATCAGCAAAATCAGCGTACATTCTGAATATAAAAATGAATTGTTTTGCAGATGTTTAGGAAGTTGTGGTATGATAAAAAGAAAAACAGGTTACTGTCTCGTCGTTTTTTAATATATCGGGCTCGGCACGAATTACATAACGGCTCGGCAAGCCTCGCCGTGATATTATTCAAAGCATCGCATGTTATATTGTAGCCCCGTCAATAGTTTACGTTTTTTGATAGTGAGGTGTAACCTTTCTCTTGTGCTTTATTTAATTTCGGGTTGTCAAATGACTTGATCAGGTGGTCACTAACAAAGAAAGTTTGAATGTTGAAAATCGTCTTCAGTCTTTGTTTTGTCGTTCGTTCATGGCATATGTTTGAAATAAGATGCGTTGATTATAAGGTATGGTTCTTTGTCCATTGATGTTAGTAGTGAACTGCATTCATATTGTTGTGTATTTCTGGAATGATGTAACGCGTTTTTAAGTTAGATTACATGTTTTCGCAACTGCAAAAATAGCGGCTCAATTCTTACTTTTAACCTTTATTTGTAAACCAGTTGAACTAAATGGCACTAAATAATGTTTGCATGTAATTAATTTACAGCAGCCGCACATGTAGAGGTATAAGTGAGCGAAGAAGAGGTGTTCGATTCCCTAAATCGGTAATGTATTATGTATTGTATGTTAACAATGTTCATGCAAGGTCATTGTGTATGTTTTGTAATGTCTTTTCTTGTTTTATATGTTTGTATTACTGTTATATGCGTTGTGATGTAAATTATAAAGTTTGCCACTAGAATGTCAATTGAAGCAATTGTGCATTTAGTATTGTAAATGTGATTAATATGTATTTATTTATTTCAGCGTTTATGTGATTTATATTATGTATTAGTATATTATTATTATTCATTTCAAACACCTATAAAGGCTATCACTCATACATTTTAATAAAGAAGTCGATCCGTTTGTAACTCAACATAAAGAACCCCTGAAAAATCCTGAACTGTCGTTGTTCTTTGTGAAAAACATAGAGTTACAGTATTACAAAAAGATGGAACAGCAACCTGTTATTCTCTATGAAACCATAGTCTAAGGCAGGTGTACTTAAATAGTATCCACTTTGCTTGGCATGGTTTTGGCGATACATGTCCAATACTAGTTTGCTGGGAAGGACCCCTCGTCTTCAATATATTTGTAAGGTACATTTGCATATTAAATTTTCAATCACTTGGGTGGTTTATGTTATATAGCTCGGCCTTCGTCTCTAATATTTTAGAATGTAAGTACTCAACAAACACAGTAGCAGAACAATCAAGCTAAGTTTGTCATTGAAAATTGAAATATAATACACGTTCAACATATGGGGCTGGAGTATTGTGTGCAAGACATATGTACTGAGCTCAAATGTGAAAGTCATACTGTATCAAAAGCCAAAGCTGGGCATGATACAACTTGTCCGAATAGAATTGTAATTCATCAGGCAATGTTCACTTGCCAAAAAATGCCCCAAAAACTACGAAAAACAAGATCAAAGTTTAAGATCATACATAATGATAATTTCTCTAATATGATCACAACATAACTTATGAAGATTATTATTGCTACCTAATACATCACATTAATTTAAAAAAGCTGTCCACAAATGATCGTCATTTTGTAATGACATGTGGGATGCAAGGCCTATGCCTCTAGCTTAATGTGAAAGTCATGCTAAAAGGTGATTGTTTATAAAAGGGGCGTGATATTTATTGTTTAAAACTAAAACTGTGACGTATTATTCAAACATAAATTGTAACATAATATGTATGTTGATTGGATATGTTGCGTGTTATACCTTTGTATTAATGTAATAAGAGAATGATTGCCAATTTTGAGAACGTGCTTGATATGTAGGCAGCATATATCTAGTACCCACCAAGTTATTATTAACTTCGTTTACCTAACTATTATAGAGTTATTTCATGGATGCGCGGTGAACAGTAAAAACGATTGTCCCAAGGTATCAGAGATGACTTTGGAACTGTTGCCCGAAGGCCGATAATAGCTGGTTTTCTGATAAAATTTCAAACAAAGAAAAAAGAGCAAATTAAATTTAAATACATCAGAATTATTGAAACCTGAAAACAGACAATTTTCAACGCATGTCTTGGCCTTACGTAGAACTTGAAGTATAGGTTGAAAAAAGTAATTTCTAAATAAAGAAATGGGAAATACAGGGGTAGTTTGCACGAGCGGGCAACAATTCAAACTAAATTCCGGTCAACAGTTCGAAATATTCACCGGTTTCAGTTTAAAACAGTGCAACATTACTTTTTCGACGAGGAAATAGCAAAATCATAATTAATTATCATTAATATAAGGCATCAGGTAATAAACTTGTTTATCTTTTTTTCAGATGCTTTTAGTCTGTCCTGTATGTGACCATTGACTCATGGATGACTATAGACTGAAACAAGCCTAGGACACAAAGTTTCTCTCTGATATATTAATTATGCGTCCTAGATTCAATTATCCAGGACAAAGTACTTGTCTGGATGATAGGCAACTTATTCAAAATTAAATATGTCGTGAGATAGAGATAAACGACATTATTTATAACGATACCACTTGTAAACCAATATGTGCGATACTGTAACGGAAAAATACGTGAACATGTTGTATAGTAAATAATACACCAATATGTTTTGTTTACTTTATGTTTTGGGGCAAGATTGATATATAAGTAAAACAATTGAGATAAAAAAGGACCAAACGTCATCAAATATGATCACTCACAATATGCAGGTGCTGTTGAAAAGCATATAATTGATTAAAATGAAATCTCAGTGAACTTCATAATGTTGTATTCTGCACTTAAATTACTGCGACCAATACCTCATACGTAATATTGATAAATCGAACAATGTATAAGGCTAAACATATTTCATACAATTATGCAATATATCAAATATTGCTCGACATATCTAAGGACGCGGTTGACACAGAGGTCTAATTATGACCAGTTGTTTCGGATTTTCTACGATATCAATCAAATCGCAGTTCTAAAATTTACTTGGTGTCAAACATGTTGGACAATGGTGTCAATTTCAAATTGAGGACTGCCTAATGTATTCAGATTAATCGCTCAATAATGTAATAAGCGAGAGTACGAACAATTAGAAGTAGCGAACAGCAATAAGATCCTACGCACATTATAATTTAGTCACCAACAACACTGATTGGCCGAAGCTTAAATTTGATAAATGCGATCATAAAAGAGTTACATGAGCTTAATTTTCTCTCATAAAAATTTTCTGTAAGATGTGTATATTAAATTATGCAAACACTTTTAGATACTTATATTTTCCAAGCAAAGTTAAATGTGTTTGTTGACGATATTCGGCGAGCATAAATTGACAAGAACAATCCTAAACGTGAATATCTTAGCGCCTTTGCAGCGATGAAAATAACTGCGACAATCTCGAGTGGTGTAATAAGAAAAATTGGAGATCGAACTCACAACATCATGTACAGTTTATGTTAAGAAATATTTCACATTTCTAACTTAAAATAGTTTCTTGGTTGAACGAATTATATCCGTATGCCTCGAGTCTTTTAAAGATCACTGTAATCATTTCCGTTTTTCAACGACAACATTATAGATACCGCATCAATGACTCATCAAAGTTGTCATGATTCGAACTTTGAAACGCAAACGAACATAATAACATGATGATGACATTTGTTGATTTTGTTAAGCGTTTATGACTCATCGAGGGCGGATCCAAGAGGTATTTGTAATTGCAAAGTTTACAAAACACAATATCATGATAGTTCCTAATTTTTAATCGCCTTGATTTTGTTGCGTCTGTAACTTGCCTTACATGAATGAAAGAGTCGTTTCGAAACTATTTAGCCAGATCAAAACGCCAACTATAAAGTACTATGCGTGCCATTCGTTTAGAACCGGTTATAACAGAATACACTGATGCACAAAGACGTCTGGAAATGTGGCAACAAAACGTATAATAAAATAAGACAAATGAGTAGTACAAACGTGTCGTGTGTGCGCCAGTATACTATCCTTATGAAGTGTTGGTTGGTCTCAAAGTCTGCTTCACGCGTTAACGTCAAAACGAGAAAAAAATCATGTTTAATATATCACCCTTTTAATCGCAATAAATGAACACGGATTATAAACATACTCGAAATAGTCAAGGCACGAGAACTTAAAAAAAACAACAACACAACAACACTAAATGCATGAACAAATTAAAACAATATTTCTAAATAATTCGGTAGTTTACAACTTAAGTGATATCTGCATAAATGCGTATTATAACGGTGTATTTTCAACAACGGTCATTGCAACAAGCCGATTCAAAGTTGCGAAAATATGTGACTTTGCTACTTCTTCTTATATCTAATATTGATGAAAATCTTATGAGCTGAAAACTTTGGGAAAATCCAAGCGTGTCTTTAAAGGCTATGAAAAAATCGTGACAAAGTTTCTTGACGGATGGCCTCTACCCTACAGGATAATATATACAGCACTCTTTGAAGGTAAAATGAAGTTTATACGAAAATCGCTTGAATAAATTTATCTAATTGACAAAATTTACCCAGCATTAAGTAAAATTTCATTTTGGCGTAATGCTCATATAGGAGAAGCCGTAATGTACGTTAAACTATTCCCCGGCGTGTACATATAGATCTAAGCAGACCGCTCTATAATAAATACATGTATATGATGTCAGTAAGTTCGGGTGTTAAAATGTATTTTCCAGCTAAAAGAACATGAACATTAATTGACTATGTTACCTTGCATGAGCAGACTACAAAATCCAACAGGAAAGCAATATCAAATATTTTATATGCCTTGCGTATTGGTTTTAATCAAGATTTTATGTCATTATATTGTAAAGAAATGAGCTATTGAAACACCCTTATTTTAATTGGAAACAATACATATTCAATTTGACTATTTGTCTTTATTTATAAAATAAATATCTATATATATCAAGTTTACGTTAATTGAATTAATATACTCGTAAACATGGTTCAGCATGTTTAACAGTATGCATGTAATCGGAAGAAACTAACAATAAACACAAACAATGCATCAACTATACTAATCATTTTCTAAAGCATTTCAGTATTTGTATGTTTTCGCTTGAATAATAAATGTACATCATTCGGAGTTTAGCTCGATTCAAGATTAATCAAAACTATACCATAATTAATTACAAACTAATCGGGTTTCGTATTGCCGGAAGAAGGCGAAATATGTGGTTATACATATGACATAGAATTAACACCTTAATAGCAAGTGATACAAACGTTATACGCGACAGCAGTTCAATAAAAGTTTTAAAAACATTTTCACTTCGTATAGAGCCATCATCTACTCATGTGTAATAGCTGCGGATATGTTCAAGAAACAGCCAAATATCTGCATAGAGGTTGACATCCACCAAGTCAAGTGCAAATAACAGTCGACGATGAAGAACGCGCTTCAAACAAAATAAAGATACATAAATACATATAAAGCGTGGCAAAGGTAAAATGCTTATCACATATCAAGCATTTATATGTTAAGGTTTTTTGCATCTGACAAACAGTAGGTTCTTAACGAAAAGGCGGAAATCCGTGTTGCAAAAGCCTAGAATAAACGGATTCACTGCGCTGTTCAGAACATACGTGTGGTTCAACAAACTTAACCACATAGGGTATTCGTATCGCTTGTATTTGGCAATCAACTGTATAAGGAAATACGGCAGAAGGCTTGCAATAGATGCCGCCGCCATAAGTCCGACCATCACAGTTATTCGTCGCCTTAACTGTTTGTTGCGATTATCATTCCTGCTTGGTACATTCGGAATTATATCTTCAACACTTTTGTTTTTTAAACATTCTGAATTTCCTGAGAACGACTGAGAGGCGTCAGAAGTTCCAGTAGTAGCTCCTAGATCTGTCTTGTTTGAAGAACTTAATTCTGTGGTTGGTTTCTTTATATTGGCAAATGGTTTGCTTCTTTTCATTTTTCTGAGAATTAATGTGTACATTACAATTAGCGCCAAAAGGCCACAGCCTACAACAATAGCCTTCAGAAAATTACTGCATTTGATTAGAGACTTCAATTCTTCTGATTCTGAGTTCATACAATGGTGTCCTTTGAGTGTAATATTAACATGTAAATGCAGGTCGAATTCGGTTATGTCTGCCACAATTAAATCGGGTACTGCCATCAAAAATGTAAATAGCAAAACTCCAGTGAGACATATTTTTGCACATCTTGGTGTAAAATTGAGCTCAAACAGTCGGCATAATTTTAAAAACCTGTCTACTCCGATTAGGAAAATTAAAAAGAATGAGCACCCGATACACGCATTTCCAACGAAATTAAGCAATTTACAAGCGTC
Organism: Dreissena polymorpha; assembly: GCF_020536995.1. Taxonomy (NCBI): domain Eukaryota; kingdom Metazoa; phylum Mollusca; class Bivalvia; order Myida; family Dreissenidae; genus Dreissena; species Dreissena polymorpha. The sequence goes on from NC_068362.1 coordinate 5,294,165, forward strand.
TTTGCTTTTAAATGTTGCAGTATTGCATATGAGTGATACAGTGCTTAACAAAAACAAGCACGTTATTCCATCTATTACCGATAGTGCCGTTAAAAGAAACGTAGATGTGGTTTTATTTTTCTGCATTTTGTAATATGAAAATGACAATCCATTACTGAATAATCCCACAGAGCACGACACACACACAAATACAATAACTGGTATATATTCCAGCGTCTTTTCATTATTGTACGACTCGACTAACGATAATTGGATATCGTATGTTGCCATCACTGTTATTTACATTAAAACTTGTTTTCAATTTGAAATGTTTAAAATGAAACTTTTGTTTATTTTATCCACGCCTTTATTGTACAAACGTTTATTACCATACTTTCAAGTAGCAAATGTTATCAAGATGCGATACAAATAATTATATCCTGTTTTACAGTCGAAATGCGGATATTAATAATCGAAAAATATCTCACAAAAGATAAACAGGTCATATCTGAAATTATTCTTACTAGTTTAAACCTGTTTAATGTAGTTGTATGTTTATATATTATTTTCTTGCAAATTTCTTGTATTGTTAAAGGGACATTACACCGACTATTACGTTATTAATAATCGTTTATGAAATTTAAAAACCGTTTATGCATCTATTCCTTAATATACTTTTCGTTTTTTATTAACTCCGAGAAAAACACGCATTCTTTTATATCATGTCTTACTTAAGTTTTTCTTTGAATGCAATACAAGATACGATACACAGAAAGCTAACATAACAGCAAAATACGTGATGTCATTGCGAAAAAAGATTATTTGAAAAATATACATACATATGGTTAATTCTTCATAACAAGATTAGTAACCTATTAATTGTAAAATTAAACGCTAAGACTTTACCAATAAGTTATCACAATTTTAAACATTTATCATGGAGTTTAAGACTTCTTGTTTTTTCACCGGTTTCAACAGTATTTCTAACTTTCATCTCACCAGTTTTCTTAAACCGATGTTACCGTTTTTACGGGACCTTAAACTGTATCTTCGGCAAGCCGCCGTATGACAGATTTAAACACGTTGATTTCATAGCAAATCAAGATTAATTTAGGCATACGTAATTCGACTTTATGGGGATTATGGCGTCACGAACCATTTTGCGAAGTTTGAGGTCTGTGCAGTCCAAACCAACGTATCGTCTAAATAAACAGCCTGATATTACATTTACGTTTTTTTTTATTATTATTATCTGAAAAAAGTAAACTCACAATTTAAACAAATATGTAAGAACCAGTAACTACAAGAAACTAATGAGCAGTCACCTTGATGTTAAATCACTGAGAAGTGAAAACTGACGTTCATTCATACACAAATAATCGATGACGGTAAAACCATTATTTGAACAAAATGTGAAATTACTTGAATTAAAAATGTGCACACTCGTCGAAGCGCCGATTTACAAAGATTTATCAATTTAATACCGTGAATAGTCCGAATAGTAGCGACCGAGTCCCGCCCGAACGAAATTTATATGAATTTATAGCAATACATATGCGAAATGTCTATATTGTAGAGGATGAGTACCATATGTTTATGCAGTGCCCATTGTATAACACACTTAGACACGATTTGTTTATTCCGCAGTGGCTGAATCTAATAGAAACTGTTCGTTTATTCAATATGCTTATGGCCGATGAAAATGACAAGCACATATTTTTGATAGCCAAATTTTTGTCTGAATGTAATAAAGTACGAAGACAATTCAATATCACACAACATTTATAACGTTTGGATTAGATGTCCAAAATGTAAATCCCATGTATTTAGACTGCCATAAAATATACACATATATATTTATGTGCCTGCTAATATGTAATAATTACGTAATTATCATGCAAACTAGCTTTCATTTGAATACTGCATGCTTGTATTAAATTATTATTAAATTGTATTAAATTGTTTATTCATATTTGATAATGAATAATGATTCTTAGATTACTTTATACGTATGTTACTATTGTGCATGCTAACTTGTCATAGGTATTTCATTATTAGGTAAACCATGTTTTGGTTTAAAAACTGCATAATTATATTGTTTGGCATAGATAATGAATCATAATATGTGGCTTACCTTTTTAATATGTATATACTTGCATTTTGATATTTAATTTTTTTGAAATTATAATGTATAGCAGTATTTGTTATAGAAAAGTGCCTGTGTGTGTTGCATCATATGACTTTGTATTTTTTAACTACTCAGTTTATTTTATATAATAATGCAATTACACTGTCTGTATTATGGGCTGGTGGCCTTTGACTGCAAATAAATATTCGTATTCGTATTCGTATTCGTATATGGCATAAGACCCATCGTCACATGACGCGACTTGAACACAGAAATTAGGTATCTAACCATTAAAAAGCACATATGATTATATCACTCCTATTTTGAAACTGAACCCGTCATACCATACTTACACAATTTCGAGCCATATGTATATGGCAGACTGCTCGTTCTGTTAAAAAAGTCATGTTGTCTTGTTTTCGTAATGAAAAAATGTTCAGAATCGGTATTCACAAAGTTCCCTAGCGAAATCTTAACCGAAAATGTACTAGAATTTGCAAATTTCAAATAAAAATGTGAAAATTATGTGTGGAAATCATTTCAATTCTACCATCTGAATAGTTATATCATAATGTTTAAAATGAGTTATTTAGCTAGTCTTTTGTGCCAAAAACCTACACATGTCGCTGTTCTTGAATGCGAACTGACCTTTAATTTAAATAGGGGCAATCGAATAACGAAATTTAATGAAAGCAATAAATACAATGTAAATATGAGTCGCGTTCTGAGAAAACTGGGCTAAATGCATGTGCGTAAAGTGTCATCCCAGATTAGCCTGTGCAGTCCGCACAGGCTAATCAGTGACAACACTTTCCGCTTTTATATTTTTGGTTTAAATGAAGTCTTTTCTTAGCAAAAATCCAATTAAGGCGGAAAGTGTCGTCCCTGATAAGCCTATGCGGACTGCACAGGCTAATCAGGGACGACACTTTACGCACATGCATTATGCCCAGTTTTCTCAGAACACGACTATAATATCCCATAGGAGCCTTGTCAGAAAGTGCCTAGGTCACTCTGGCGGCAGGTTGGTTGAGCAGATAGCCAGCAAAGACGACATATTCCCCCCTATCGGCAATACGCGGGTCCACGATTAGCTGGCCGCTGTTATCCGTGTTTCTCGCATTAGTTCGACCGGGCTTGTGAGACCAGAGCCGGTTGCTATCCAGCCTGTAGAAGTGATAGTCAACGCCGGGCCACACCGCCAGTGCAATCACGCAAGTCCGGGGTCGAAAGAATGGAACGGGAATGAATCCGTCCCGTATTGTGGCGTAGAAAACATTTCTGGCCTCAATGGGTCGGGAATATTGCCGTCCGGTAGCGCGTCCTACATTGAAAAAAGTGCCCGTGAAAAATCGTCAAATTTCGTGAAACATCGTCATATTCCGTGAAAGATCGTCACATTTCGTGAAAGTCCGTCATATTTCGTGAAAGATCGTCAGTTTGTTTTCTTCTCTTTCTGTATTCTGATGATTAATCATGACCAAATTATCGTTTGCAAAAAAAAATGAAAGTAAAATAAGTACATGTTTAAAACCATACATGGATAATGTAGATAATAACATTTTTTTTAAAAAGCGATCATTATCGCTGATTGTTTGTAATGGCATGGCGACAGGTAACAATCGGAACCCGTCAAACCATTTGCTCCGAAAAGATGCATAGACAAACTCCCCTAAGATCATTTCTTTATCCCGCAGAAGGGAACATGATATTGAGAATTTGACTTCGGAAATATGGAACATTTTAAACTACATCTACTTTGTCCAACCTGGTTGCGCGAACGTGTTTGTTCGCCGCTGGGTGGCGTAGTTGTAACAGTTGTTTAGGCGAACAGTAGGTTGACGATTCCAGAGCGTCGGGTTATAAGTCGGCGGACGGCAAACCGGAAGTGCATCGTCGTCATTGACATTGAAATTACCGATTGCAAGCGAGACCGGAAATATCTGTTGGTTCTGGTAATGATAGGAAAATAAACAACAAACACTTTAGATATTTGCTACAGTGTACATGTATTTACATCGTACATGACAATCCTTCACAGCTTACAAGATTACAAATATTATTGGGAAAATAATGGAATGAACGTGTACTAATTTTCATGATCGATGAAATCGTAATATAAATACACACATAGTTCTAAACTAACGAAATAAACGAAAGCGACAAAATATGTGCATGTATAAACTACTGAAAGTTTCGTTCACATTTGGCCTTCATAAAGAAGAAAGCAAAACGCAAATCATTGAACAGAAATCCATATATGTCGTTTAATCAGTATATAATGAAGATAGAAATCACAGACACTGGGTTGTGACGCTCATAAGTACTGTTTTAATTATTGTTGACAACAAGAGCTGTAAAACAAAAGGAAACATAAATCTATATAATTCACATTCTATTTATATCCAAGAGGCTACACACTAAATAAAAGTCATGATTTGTCGCTTATAAACACAATCATCAGGAAATAGTGTCGTGGATCCCGTCCCTCAATTTGCGTGGCGTTGGCATCGCTTCCTTACCGTACGTCTAATTGCGTCCATGACCGTCTGCTTCACGGCGCCCTCTAGCGGGTATGGCGAGGAGTTGAGTAGCAACATCTCCAGGGCGGGGCTACTTCCGGCCCCCACCGTCGTTTTGCGGCGGTTTCCGAGCGCGTCACGCGCCTCAATCACAAAACCTCGGTAGCCAAGCTTGTCCTTCATTCTGCATTAATGAAGGAGTGGAACCATAAATAAATAAATGAATGAATGAATTGTTGACAGACTTACTGACAGAGTCATGGTTAGAAATTAATGAGCGCCATGTAACATTTATATCGTATAATATTGTTATATGTAATTATGGGTACATTTATACACTTTATAGAACACCACATGGGATAGTCAGATATCGAGCTGAGATAAAAATGTCCACATGGCTTATTTATTAACATGGATTTGATATTGTGAATTGTGGATATTTTAGTTGTGTAAGTCCTTTTTCGAACTGTTAAACCATTTTAAATTTACATCGTTCATTATAGCGTTAAATCAATTAGCTGGAAATAAACAATGTAATTGCATTGCAAATTGAACGCACATTAATTAATGTTGATTTATTAGAACTAATTGGTGAACATGTGTAGCCAAAGGTTAACCGTTGTTCGTGCCATGTTCCACATATTGTAAAATGTCAAAAACGAAGTTTTGTATCAAATTGAATATGTATTTATTCTTGTAAGAGAAAATTATGTTCTAAATTGTATGTATGTAGCTGCTTGATGAATATAATATATTCTTGATAACGAGCAATCCGTAATATAAATAATTTAGGCGTCTGCATTAAACACACATTGCATGTTTCTTAAATTATAATAGAAACAGGATGCTATTTCAGACGCAACAACTTGAAACCTTTTTCGATGAGAGCGGAAGCAGTAATATGTGTGCTTGTTTTTCAGTTTAAACTAGAAAACTTAAGAAAGATTTTTATATCAAAATTCATCAGCATACAAAGCAGGCCCATTTTTCATCATATTACTTTACTCTCACGATGATAAAACACTAGCACCATCCGATCAACCGACAATTTCTAGCATGTTGAAGAAATGATTGATTACTTCCAACATGGAAATATTATGTACATATACATATGCACCAAGTAAAAACGCTGAAAAGGTCGATAATATATAGGGACTTACAATGTAATTATTTTTTTTAACATATACTCTTGAATCAAACAAATAAACATTGTTAACCTGTTAAATATATGATAATTTCCAGACATTTACATTTATCTACAGCGTTTGAAAACGCTAAAAAGATCTATGAATATATAGGAGTAACAACACATTTCTTTGCCTTTTTACTGTTGACCCTTGGGACTGGGTCGTACCTGGTGGGTCGAACCCGACTGAGCATCCTGGATAGACGGTCGTACACCGGGCTGCGGGTGTTCACCCTCCACGTGGGATTGGATCGTCCTGAGAACACCTCCATGTCCACGTTGTACTCCACTGGACCTGCGGCGGCACAGGCACGTCGTATACGAGTATATTAACCCATTTATGCCTAGTGGACTCTCCCATCCTTTTAAATTGGATCAATTTATTTCCAAAATTAGGGATGTGTAGTATATTTATTTCTATACTTAAAATATTTCTTACAGAAATTCCTTTAAGCAAACAGCGCAGGCCCCGATGAGACGCCGCATCATGCGGCGTCTCATCTGGGTCTACGCTGTTTGCCAAGTCCTTTTTTCTAGACGCTAGGCATAAATGGGTTAAAGGGACTTGTTCGCATCACATTTTGTCAATATGAGAATTTACCAACTTTATGTCACATATTCAAACATGAAATGAACTATGTACATATGTGAGCGAAAGAACACTAACGATGAAGACTTATACTGAAACAACATTTTCGTTTACCAATAATAATTGTCAGAAATTTATAAAATCATAAAGCGTTCTAAACGCGAAACGATAAAATAATGTGAAATTATTGTTATGGTTACATAATGCGAAAATACGTGCATTTCTTATATAAAGTATAAAATACCCTATTGCAGCTCGGATAGTGGTTTAGGCGTACGCGTGTATGTTTTATACCGAGGCTGTTTAGTTCCGATGTTTGCAAATATCAATTCAAAGCATTAAATGACCAAACTTCAAAATATGCCAAAATCTATGATCAAGTCCCTTTCCGAGCGTAACAGACATGTGATGATAATGGTCTAGACATAGTTTTTATATTCCTGCAGTACGTCAGAAAGATACCTATTTGTAGGTTGAGGGCGAACTACCTGGGGAGTGCCGACCATTTGAGCCTTGTTGTGGGAAACCGGTGCTAAATGCATGTGCGTAAAGTGTGACCTGGTACGACACTTTACGCAGCCGCATGAAGCCCTTTTTTCAGAATGCGGCTCCATTGGTAATGCTACCAGTGCGTTGTCAGCATATCACGACATTATATATACTGTTTATATACCTGCTTGAGTTTTGATGCGAAGCAATAACTTAATTGGTAAAATATCAGTAAATGTATTTCACGCTTTCCATTATAAAAAGGCAAACGTTTTCAAAATTTTCTTTATATTCCTTTATTTCAGATGTTCAAAATATTTCAAGACTGGTACTTATTTAACTTTTTTTAAGAAAAACATGCTTTCTTCAAAATCAATGTAAAGCCGTGAAATTAAGACAAAACCACCGTAACTGCGTTACATCGTAAATGCGCCGAATACGTTAACAATTTTCAAGCGATTGCCATTAAAACCGTATCGTGATCAGATTGAATTGAGTCGCGTTTTGAGAAAACTGGGCATAATGCATGTGATTAATCAGGGACGACACTTCCGCTTTCATGACATTTTTCGTTAAAATGAAGTATGAAGTAAATGACTGCACAGGCTAGTCTGGGACGACACTTCACGCACATGCATTATGCCCAGTTTTCTCAGAACGCGACTCTATTTAAACAAACTGCAATGATTTATTAGCCCGACACTTACCATTATTGTTTTGTGTTTTGCAAAATTGCAACAACAAAAATGTCACAAATAGTGAACTAATTTTCATTTTCAGTATTAACATCAGCCGTTTCAGTTTTATATGACAACGTTTATATCCGTGAATTAATAATGTCCAATAACGAACTGAAGAAATACCGCTATTACTTTACGAACACACGCGGTAACAACGCAGTTAAATACCTTCCGATACACATGTTACAACAATATGTAACTAGCGAGCGTTTTTTGTTTAAGGTCATAACAGCCGTAGACGTTGTTCACAGTGTCATATCCCCGTAAAATGACATCGTTTGGTAATTTCTGATTAGCCAGTCGTTTAAACGCTTACAACATACGTCATGGATGTCGGAAACATCGACAGTGTAAAGACAAATTGTAAATAACTGTAAAAAGTCCTCATACATTTGATAAACATGTGTTTTTCGCCCACATGAGCTTGTTTGCGTCCATGCGTACCACAATCTGATAATTATTACTCAGTTTCGTATCCAAACGAACCAAAACTAACTTTGGAAAAACCTTATAAGGTGAAATATGTCAGAAAAGTGTGAAACTTGTTTTCGGATAATTATTATTTACATTCCACCAAACAGATATTAAGTCTTTGTTAGGAATAACGTTTATAACATCAAGGGAAAATACGTCCTAATTTGAACAAATAAAGTCCTAAAAAGGAGAAGTATACATATTGTCTAGATGCTAAACCGTCATAACAAGATAATAGGTCGTTATAAGGTGATAACAGTATTTCAGGATATCGGGATGGGTAAAACACACACATGGTGGAAACAAGATGTGCAACAAGGACGTATTTGCCGACTACAGAAAACATGTCTAAAATATATATGTCGAAAAAAAAGGCTTTCAGATCATGCACATATTAGCGGTAAGAAACGCGTATACAAAAAATAACATACAGTCCCGGGACACTAAACATATGAGTCGCGTTCTGAGAAAACTGGGCTTAATGTACGTGCGTAAAGTGTCATCCCAGATTAGCCTGTCTAGTCCACACAGGCTAATCAGGGAGGACACTTTCCGCTTTTGTGGTATTTTTCGTTTAAAGGAAGTGTCTTCTACACGAAAATCCACATACTAGTTGCAATAATCCAGCTACCAGCTATGACCCTTCGGGTCGCTGAGCTGTAAGTATGTACTCATAAAAGCTGAAAGCATTCAATACGAATACGAATACGTCACATACAATTTCCGTTACCTAAAATTGTGTTTTCTTGTTCAACTTCAAGTAAGAATGTCTGAGCGTGTTATGTAGGTGTTAATCATTTCATGTTAAACCACAAACATCAAACCCCGTACGAATGTTTCAGCGTGAATGTTTTGTTCTTTATTTAATTAAGCAATTATATCGAGTCTAGCAAACGCGGTACATTTGTTTTACTATAATTGTTTTGACAGGTTTTGCATGGTTCCGTGATATTAAGAGCGTATTCGCGCAATAAGAATCATTATTGTGTTCATGTAGAGAAGCTAGAACCGGAAAGTTATTGTTTGTGACCTCAATATAGAGAGTTCGAACGTTTTATACCAACCCATGCCTTATTGAATGGAAACTTCCTACACAATATCAATGATCTCACCAGGCAAAAATATACGCAACACATTTACAAAAAGCACGATACAAAAATTACACCCTTTTCAGTCAGTCAGTCACAACTTCCTTCACTTAAATTCAGTCAGCCCATATATGCGCCTCTCCATCCCATGAGTGACGCAACAACATTACATTTCTGATGATGTAAACGCCTGAATTGTTTTACCAAACACCTGTAGACATTAATATTTTTCAAACAAGTTAATAAATAAATAAAGGACAGCACAAGGTGTGTCTGTAGTAGAGCGATTGCCGTCGTTTCCGGTATAAGTTGCGACATGGGTTTACGATTCTGACGTCCCTTAACGACCGGACTAACGCCATTCGACGGGTCTCGGTGAGTCCTACACGCGGGTCAAATCTGGCGCAAAAAGTCCAAGGCGTCGGTTATAACGCTTACGTGTTAACGCCCATAATGACGTCATCGCCCCGTTACTTTATAATAGGAGCCTATTATTCAACGCAGGGGGCTAAGCGGCGCCGATATATGACGTCTCTAACGACCGGACTGACGCCATTATAATGGATGCCTAATACTTGATGCAGGAGGAATAGTTTTTTGAAACGTGGCACACATGTGTATCTTAGTAAGCCGAGCATGTCTTAAGTGTCGCCATCCGTTCCAATGACGTAACTTAGCGATGAAAGTTGGCAAAGTGTGTCGCTCAGTGTGCTAAGCAGGCTCTAGGTTTTGCGGTCGCTCCCGGTGACGACGTTTCCGGTATAAATGGCGCCATGGATTTTCGGCGATGACGTAAGCGGCTTAATTATTTGACGTCCCTTAACGACCGGACTGACTCCATTCGACGGGTTTCGGTCAGCTCTACACGCGTGCCAAATTTGGCGCCAAAATGTCAAGGCGTTTGTAAGCGGCGCCGGTTGTAACGCTTGCGTGTTAACGCCATAGTTATGCCATAGCCCCGTAACCTTATAATAGGAGCCGTATACTGGATGCCGGAGGCAACGTTTGTGTCCGAGAGCGATGAAACTTGGAACACTTTCGTATCTCAGTGAGCCGAGCATGTTTTAAGTGTCAACGTCCGTATCGATGGCATCGTTTCCGGTATAAGTGGTGCCGAATGATCGCGGTTCTTACGTAGCCGGCAAAGTCATATGACGTTACTTAGCGATGAAAGTTGGCAAACGTGTGTCGCTCAATGTGCTTAGCAGGCTCTTGGTGTTGCGGTCGCTTCCGGTGACGACGTTTCCGGTTTAAATGGCGCCATGGGTTTTCGGTGTTGACATTAGCGGCGTCGTTATTTGACGTCCCTTTACGACCGTACTGACGCCATTCGACGGGTCAGTGTGAACCCTTAACGCGTGCCAAACGTGGCGCCGAAATTCCAAGGTGTTTTCGAGCGGCGCCGTTGTAACGCTTACGTGTTAACGCCCAAGGTGACGTCATCGCCCCGTTACCATATAATGGGAGCCTTATACTGGCTGCAGCAGGCAACGTTTGTGTCCGAAAACGATGAAACGTGGCACACTTGTGTCTCCCAGTGAGCCGAGTATTTCTGAAGTGTCGCCGTCCGTCCCTATGACGTCGATTCCGGTATAATTTGAGCCGAATTATCGCGGTTCTGACGTAGGCGGCACCGCAATATGACGCAACTAAGCAATAAAACTTGGCAAACGTGTGTCGCCCAGTGTGCCAAGCAGGCTTCATGTGTCACAGTCCCGCCCAGTATCGTCGGTTCCGGTATAAGTGGCGTCGGTGCTTCTCGGTTCTGACGAGACCTTAGCGAAATAACATACGAGAGAGGAAAATATCAACCTTTACGCCGCTAGTTTCTTCCTTTGTTACTTCGCTCTACTTGTTTACTAAGTATTTTCGGATGAATATATAATAGCCTATAACTTGAACACCGTTATTACTGAAAAATAAATTGAACTGTAAACATTTTATTTCTTAAAGCATGTGAAATTACACCTTGTTTATTTTAAGTTCTTGGATGCATGCATTGTTATAACGTGTCGTTATACCAAATATACGATTGATATGGCGTATAACGTACTACTAATAATTCGGCTATTGAAATTGAACAGTAAATATACAGAGTTGCTTAAATTATAACATGAGCTTGAGTATCCGCTTGTTGCCTGAAACACTTGAAACTGAGTGTTCGTAGTACATACTGAGTTGTGTTAACCCATTTATGCCTTGTGGACTCTCCCATCCTTATAAATTGAATCAATTTAGTTCCAAATTTAGGGATGACCAGTATACTTATTTCTATATTTAGAATATTTCTTACTGATATTCCTGTAAGCAAACAGCGCAGACCCTGATGAGACGCCACATCATGCGGCGTCTCATCTGGGTCTTCGTTGTTTGCCAATGCCTAGACGCTAGGCATAAATGGGTTAACGCAGACATTTTAAAGATACACAACAAAATCTTCAAACTGGTCCTAAGCATATCCGACAACACGCTGATATACAATTTAGTTACCAGACAGTAAGGGTTCGGGATCACGTGACTTTGTGAGATCCCAATTAAACGTTAATCGATGTAAACACAAATATTTTTTTAAAAATAAGTTTTCTTAAGAATTTTAACTATCGCATACAATACACATTTGTATGCTGCTTATGGCAATGTGAAATACATCGGAATTACTTTATTTAATAAACGTGTGTTCTTGTTCAAAAATTCGATTGATAATGCACGTTTATGCTTCCCTCAACGTGAAATTTTGTCACCAATTTCAAGCATATTCAAGGATTTATTCTTGTGCCTTAAGATACAAACTACAATAAAAACTGTATTTTACGCAAATGTATTTCAGTAACTTAAAATATTTTCAAAAATAAAGTTCTTAACCGTGTGCTTACATTCTGTTAAGCCCGTGTGTAAACTCTTAAACCCCCGCTGATACTGCACCTGCAGTGGTATTTCCCTTGCATCCTCCAGGAGAATATTTGAATGTTTCGAGCATAGCTCTAATCTATAACATATCATGTGGTTATGGTCGATTTAAATACAATAATATAAATTATTTTTGTTATTGTTTTCTATATATTCCCATAATCTTTGTTCTATATCGTGCTCTCTTCGCATTTGAGTTTATTATTAGCCAATAGGGATTATTATCATACAATTTAAGCTTTCCCCAAACACATTTTAATACCAGCAAGAATGTAGAAGAAAAAAGTTTTCGACTGGATCACTTACGACTTAGGTTCAAAGTCTAATTTAATACCATCAAACAAATTACTTCAAATTTACACTGTGCTTTAACTTATCGTTTTATGAATAGAATAGAGTATATTGTATTTTGAATCACCGCATCTGGCTGTTATCTGTGTTTACTCAGTAGGCTACATTTAATGTTTTGCTCGTTTTTGGTGAATGGGCAAATTTGGAAGAATGCACGTGTTTTAACATTTACTTTTGAAGCTAATTCGACCTTTTTGATTCGAATGTATGCTTCGATGTCAAGATGTTCGTCCCGTTAAAATATTAATAAACCCAGCACATACTGGAAAGACTAACATGTAGCCTAACGTGCGATTTATCGGAGCTGACAATTGAAACCAGTTATCATAATGTTGTGTGTTTACGCACTTGGTACAATGACTGCCCTTAAATGGGTTTTGTTGTTTCAGGTGTTTTTGTTTCTAATGCCACTTAAAATATTAAATGAATCACACCGATATTCGAGGGTAGACATACGACTATGCAATATGCAGTTCACATAAAATGAGAGTTTGTTACAAACATGATTCAAAATAATGTGTTCTTGCGTTTGATGCCAGTATTTTGAGGAATCAAACCCGATCTCTTCGTTTCACTAACCATTTTTAAACTTATATTTGACATATTCTTTAATGTCTCGATGTCAGACATGTGTTGTAAAAAAGGTATTAGCCGGATGATCTCGCCCCCTGTCTGTTTATTGTCAGTCAGTCAGTCAGTCAGTCAGTCAGTCAGTCAGTCAGTCAGTCAGTCAGTCAGTCAGTCAGTCAGTCAGTCAGTCAGTCAGTCAGTCAGTCAGTCAGTCAGTCAGGTCAGTCAGTCAGTCAGTCAGTCAGTCAGTCAGTCAGTCAGTCAGTCAGTCAGTCAGTCAGTCAGTCAGTCAGTCAGTCAGTCAGTCAGTCAGTCAGTCAGTCAGTCAGTCAGTCAGTCAGTCGGTCTCTAAGTCAGTCAGTCAGTCAGCCTGCCTGCCTGCCTGCCTGTCTGTCTGTCTGTCTGCATGCCTGCCAGCCTCAGGCTGCCTGCTTTTTTGTCTGTCTGTCTTTCTGTCTTTCTTTTTGTCTGTCCGTTCGCCCTTCGTCCGTTTACCCGCCCGCCCGCACGAACGACCGCCCGCTCGCCCGTCCGCCCGTACGTACGTATGAATATATGTATGTTTGTCTGTCTGTATGTCTGCATATCTGTCTGTCCTTCCATATGTCTGTATGTCTATCTTAACGTATGTTTGAACGTCCGTCCGTTCGTCCGGCCAGCTGTCCGTCCGTCTATCTATCTGTCAGGTCATCATGTCGTCTCCGAAATTTAGAAAATATGTTAGAACTTATGATCCAACTTGAGTTGGTGGTGATAGTGGAGTTTGTTCTTATTGGCGGTAGGTACGTGGACAGTTTCCTATAAATAGCGTTACTAGAAACGGTTGCCTGCTGCGTGATGTACGAATATTCCGTTTTAAATTGCTGGATTATGTGTAATCAGTTTACATTAACTTACGATTTCATAGTAATGCTAAAATAAGCATAAACAGTGGAGCCGCCTGGGGCGTGAAGGTAGTCAAAATGTTGATACAGACAAAGAAAAACCATTCCGACATGTCTGACAATACATGTGGAATAAGTTCTTTAACATTAAGATTACTAGTACTGCAAACACATACATATAATAATAAAAATGTTCATAATATAGCGCTTTAGTTACAAATCTTTATGTCAGACAACTAAATTAAGAGTAGAAAAAGTTGTTTGTGTCCACTTACGTTACCGATGATACTAGTTTTGCCTACTAGAATTGTTCTTGTGTAATCCTGGTTAATTGTCGAGCATGTTTGCTATATTATATAATATTCGTAAATACGATATTGAGCTTTCGATCATGTTTGCCACGTCAAACCGGATTCTCACATTTAATAGAATCAAACAACATTAACTAAATTCAGATTTACTGTTTAAATCGTTGTTTGAAAATGTCTGCATGTAATTGCATTTTCGATAACTACAGTAAGTAAGAAATAAGGCAATTATATATTTTAAAAAATTAAGCCGATCAACCAACTTTAATGTTTGTAAACATTTTTAGAAACAAGCAATCTGTTTCGGCATGATTGTTTTCGCGTATTCATTTCTTCCACAAACATTATTGCATTTAAAATACACGTGCATTCTGAGATAAATCACATTTACTTAATGAAGTACGTAAGCAAAGCAAATCGATAGGATTGCACTCGATTGAGGGATTTTTTAAAAGTTGTACAGTCATCACAAGTACATACTTTTTAAGCACATAAGCAGTGTAATTTAAATCTCATTGGGCACTTTTGTTTACACACCTTGCGGCTATCTGAAGTTAAATATACGTGCATTCAATATTTTACTATATCAATTTAAATATAAAATGCATGTTGTAATATTTTATTATCACCATGACCCCATGACATCATTAAGTTGCGTTCTCAGTGGCGTATTGGATATGGTGATCGCACAGCGATAAGAAGATAATGACTTCGTTTCGCACGCGTTGTCAAGATCTACTCAAAATACACAACATGCACTAACACATACATTGATTCACTAGTTATAATCCTTAAGCTGTTGATTATCAGTCTATAAGTCGGCTCAGATTATCAGTATATAAGTCGATTCAGATTATCAGTCTATAAGTCTTGTCAGAATATCAGTCTATAAGTCGACTCAGATTATCAGTCTATAAGTCGGCTCAGATTACCAGTCTATAAGTCGACTCAGATTATCAGTCTATAAGTCGGCTCAGATTATCAGTCTATATATCTAGTCAGAATATCAGTCTATAAATCGACTCAGATTACCAGTCTATAAGTCGACTAAGATTTTCAGTGTATAAGTCGACGCAGATTATCAGTCTATAAGTCGACTCAGATTATCAGTCTATAAGTCGACTCAGAGTACCAGTCTATAAGTCGACTCAGATTATCAGTTTATATGTCGATTCAGATTATCAGTCTATAAGTCGACTTAGATTATTTGTCTTTAATTCGACTTAGATTATAAGTCTATAAGTCGACTCAGATTATCAGTCTATAAGTGGACTCAGATTACCAGTCTATTATTCGACTCACATTATCAGTTTATATATTTTTGTCTTTTTGTTATTTGGATTTAAGATGTTTCGTACACCTTATTTGTCCGACAAATGACTGCAGATAAATTGAAGTTTGATAGTATAGTATCTTTTATAGATGGACCAATTTTATAAGTCTATAAGTTGAATCAGATTATCAGTCTATAAGTCGACTCAGATTATCAGTCTATATGTCGACTCAGATTATCAGTCTATAAGTCGACTCAGATTATCAGTCTTATAGTCA
Source organism: Dreissena polymorpha (assembly GCF_020536995.1). Classification (NCBI taxonomy): domain Eukaryota; kingdom Metazoa; phylum Mollusca; class Bivalvia; order Myida; family Dreissenidae; genus Dreissena; species Dreissena polymorpha. The sequence goes on from NC_068362.1 coordinate 5,309,931, forward strand.
AATCAGATAATCAGTCTATAAGTCGACTCAGATTATCAGTCTATAAGTCGACTCAGATTATCAGTCTATATGTCGACTCAGATTATCAGTCTATAAGTCGACTCGGATTATCAGTCTTTAAGTCGACTCAGATTATCAGTTTATAAGTCGACTCAGATAATCAGTCTATAAGTCGACTCAGATTATCAGTCTATAAGTCGACTCAGATAATCAGTCTATTTGTCGACTCAGATTATCAGTCTATAAGTCGGCTCAGATTATCAGTCTATAAGTCTTGTCAGAATATCAGTCTATAAATCGACTTAAATTACCAGTCTATAAGTCGACTCAGATTATCAGTGTATAAGTCGACTCAGATTATCAGTCTATAAGTCGACTCAGATTATCAGTCTTTAAGTCGACTCAGAGTACCAGTCTATAAGTCGACTCAGATAATCAGTTTATATGTTGATTCAGATTATCAGTCTATAAGTCGACTTAGATTATAAGTCTTTAAGTCGACTTAGATTATCAGTCTATAAGTCGACTCAGATTATCAGTCTTTAGGTCGACTCAGATTACTAGTCTATTATTCGACTCACATTATGCGTTTATATGTTTTTGTCTTTTTGTTTTTTGGATTTAAGATGTTTCGTACACTTGTCAGACAAACGACTGTAGATAAATTGATATTTGATAGTATAGTATCTGTTATAGATGGACCAATTTTATAAGTTTATAAGTCGACTCAGAATATCAGTCAATAAGTCTAGTCAGATTATTAGTCTATAAATCGACTCGGATTACCAGTCTATAAGTCGACTCAGATTATCAGTTTATAAGTCGACTCAAAATATCAGTCTATAAGTCGACTGAGATTATCAGTCTATAAGTCGACTCAGATTAACAGTCTATTAGTCGACTCAGATTATCAGTTTATATATTCTTGTCTTTTTGTTATTTGGATTTACGATGTTTCGTACACCTTATTTGTCCGACAAATGACTGCAGATAAATTGAAATTTGAGAGTAAAGTATCTTTTATAGATGGACCAATTTTATGTATATACGTATAACTTAAAAATACATCCCGTTACCGTTAATGCATATTTGCCATAATTACGACACAACGAAACTTCAATGGGTAATATTCGATTCGCGCGTCATGTTTTGGGCATTGATGTTTTCATTTTCTGTCAGCATAAATGTACATTATATCAAAATCGTTTTGTGATTAACTCTAGGGTTAATGTGAGGTTCGTCTTTACCATAGGCGGTGGTCCAAGTTGTTATCATTTGATGTTTAAAGTTGTTTTCTGATAAGAAAGTAGTTTTTCTCTCCCGATAGTTTCTTGATTTCATCTTTTTCTGTACATAGTGTGTGACATTATTGCTCTTTTTCTAACCGAGAAGAGAAACGTATAAAAGAAACTGCAATATTGCTATTTAGTATACTCCATACTTACGTTAATATTTAGGTAGTCTAGATTGGCAAACAATATAATATACATAGCCTTTAATTAGTGCCATCGTGTCTCGTGTTGCTCTATAGAGGAAATAGAAAATGAACTCGTAGATCGAAGCTTGAAACTATTTTTTAAATTCATTGTAGTCGTAACTTATTAAATTCGAAATTAGCACAGACAAAAGCACCAGTTTACCTTTTACCATTCTAACTTCTCAAAATGTACAAACGTCCCGCGTGAATTTAACTACATTGTCCGATTTGTTAAAGGTACAAAATGGTAAAACAGCTTTCACTCGTAAAACTTATCTATATTCTCAATTCTGTTCAATTTTCAATAACTTCCGGTCGTAAGCGCAACATCGCTAATATCATTTGCTTGTTTAAGATTAATGCATCTCCAAAAAGAGGTGGCATTACAGATCGCAAACAAAACTATAACATATATATGCTCCCACAAAGACAATTTTGAAACAGTTGTACTGTTCTGGCTTGATTTCGAAATAAATTTTTTTGGTCGAGCGAAAAATTTAAATTCGTGTAAGGAAGTATCTCCCTTTTGATTTGACTATATCAGTATTTATGTTACCTAAATGATAAATGCAAGAGCAATTGAACCGAACTTTGGCGTCAACTCAACTTTGGTATTATACGGTACAAACTTTCGATTAATGATGTAAGCTATTCTGGCTTCACGGAAGAGATACAGGATTGTTAAAGAGAGAAAGTGGTGTGAATTATAACAAAGCCCCTCTTAAAGCAAACCGTGTATTAAACGCATTGTCACAAGTACTACGTGTAAGACACCACATAACAGAATAAACATTTTACAGAGAAAAGTAATAATTCATCATTAGATGAAACCTATCTTTACTCCGAAAACGATTTGCAAAAATTAAAGTTTAGTGACGTCTTTCGTGGAAGTATATGCAACCTCTGAAATTGGTAGCTTATCGGTCATTAAAAAATAATACATTTGAGGAACTTAAGGCAAATGAAAATTCATACAATATATTCAACGACGCAATTAAAATCCTGAGCATGGTGTCGATGGAGATTTTTTGTTTTCGTTTTACAAATTAGTATCATGTGGACGATTTCCATTAGACAATGTTGTATGTTAAGTAAATAATGAGTTATCTGTTAAGGGCCCTTGTATGCCTTGCATAATTCATTAAAAAACACTGTTGTTCGCTTAAGAGTTTATAACAAACTTTAAAGCTATATATAATATCTTAAATAATTGTTAATTGTAAAAGTTTGAAGGTCCTGCTAAAACCGTTTCGTTTGTAAGTTTTTGTTGGGCTAAAAAGTAGTTCAGTCAGTTACATATAACGACACTCATTAGTGCTCAATATGTCGTTGTTGGCTCGGGTACTTCTTTACAAAACGGACCCCGGGTAACATGCCGTCTAAAATATGCAAAACAAAAAAATCGTTGATACGTATGATAGTATGCGCACACGGCAAAAAATGAATACTGAGTTTCATCTAATGCATTAAAAGATCACAGTATAGAATAAATTAACAAATATCCAAACAACATTGTTTTCTATAGCATAGGTTAAAATTGACGTAAATTCTTTACAACTTAACATTGTACTGAAACATGTTAATACTGCTTTAAAGTTTAAACACAAAACCAGTATGAAGAGCGCCAAACTATATCAGTACTTAACAAACCGGAAGGCCGTATTCGGCATCTTTCCACGAAACCACTTAAGGTCCTGAATGTTTCCCGGATTTACTGGAATCTTTGATGAAGACTCTGGATTCGAGTTTTTCACATTGCCACCGGTCGATGTTGTTTCCAGATTTGCGGTTCAAAACGTGTTTCTTGCTCGCTTGACCAATTGGTGCATTCCTTATTTTGCGTGTTACCTCGTAGTAAAGCTTCACGTGCGCTTTGCGAACATTCCCATGCTCGTTATAGTCTTGAAATATTGACGGATTTTTTAATTTAATTTTACAGCATCACTTAGTAAAAAGCTTCATGTACGCTCAGCGAAGATTCTTTTTCAGTTGCAGGGCTTTGTTTCATTTTTAAACAAAGACTTTATACAGGCCTCTTCCCGCAAGTCAAGAGAAAGATCCCTTCCCCAAACACAACTTCTTTAAAATCACGCGAAATTAAAAAAATGAAGTTTACCTAAGAAAATTATTTCCCATTTTTCAGTTTTGTTGATATTCTTTTACTCAAAAAAGGAAAGCTCGGCCTTTCCCCAAATTAAGAAAAAAATCCCTGAGTTGGTTGACCTAGTTTCCTCGTTTGCCTCCGGAAGCTTGCAACACTTTGGAAACATCATATTCTAAGCAAAAGCCTTTGTGAATTGGTGCTTGAATCTGTCGTTTGATTGCCCTTCTCTAAATCACTTGCTCGAAGATATTGTCTTGTCCGCACAATGGTGGATGTGTTCTGTTGATGATTTTCTGGATTCCTGTCGGTCACCTTCAAACAACCCGAAGAAAGAGCTACTGTCCTGCTGAACGCGTTTATCTGTGTACGGATAAGCTAGTTGTGGTAGATTTCCCGCTTTACGTCGTCCATCTTCAAACAAATCGCCGCTGGCTCCACGGCCTTTTTCTTTGTACCGATGTACTAGCTGTGGTAAATTTTTCGCTTACTTTCTTTCACCTTCAAACAAATCGGCACAAGAGCTACTGTTTTGCACACTCTTTTCTGTGGCCAGGTGTAATGGTGATGGTAGTTGTCTTGACTCTATCAATGTAGCCTCATACAATTCCGAGTTAGAGCTAGTTTCATATAAGAGGAATTCATTGCCATCTAGTATGAGAGGATCCATTACATTCCCGTCGGTGACTGGCTCGATATATTGACACCGAGTATTGACGCATCCGTTCAGCTCCATAATCGTAGCTTCGCACAACGTGTCCTGCAGACCCGACGAGAATTTACTGAAACTGGGGTTATGCCACACCGATTTGTGATTTAGATATTCCAAATGGCTGGAGGCAGTTGTCTGCGTCTTAGAACGATAATAAGCCCATGATGTTGTGTTTATTTTCTTTAAATACGCGCACATATCTTTGTCGTACGTTCCGTTATAATTCTGCTCTGAGATCATTGTCGATATAATATGTTTTGTTCTGAAAGTAGATGACGTCACAGTCATGTTCTGATGATGACGTCATTACACGTCATTGCAGGTCATCCGATGACGTCACTGGTGACTTTCATTAATAAAAGAGACTATTAAATAGGCGTTGCTGAATTAAACGATTATTTTGTTGGGCGCTAAGGAATATTAAATGTGAGGTGAGATGATAAGCATTTGAAACTTTGCATTATGTGTATAAATTGTATCGTTTAGGGCGTTATCCAGAGTCGAGCACCAGTACAAACTTGTATTGCTTATGGACCGATTGCTTACGGTCATGCGATAGCCATCCGTTTCTAAAGGCCAGGTCACACCGCAAGAACTTTGTTGGAGCGTTCCTTGAACGGTATGAAGAGGGGCCGAATTTTGGCAACGCTCGTCATCGCGCACAAAATGGGGAAAAAATCGGTGCACCGCTGAAGCCAGCGTTGGTTAAGCGTTGGTTTAACGGTAGCAAGCGGTAGCGAGCGTTGGTTTAGCGTTGACGCGAGCGTTGATAGAGCGGCGTTCTGCACATGCGCGCGTCGGCTCGGCGGGAGTTTAAAGTTGGTATAGCTTCTGACTACGGAACTGAACGGATCGCTTTGATAGACGTTCTGATAATTTTTGATAGAAGACGATAGTTGAAGTTCATCATGCCACGTAGACAAAAGAAGTGGAAGGCTGGAGATGGAGAGGCAGCAGCCTCCAAGAAGATCAGTACTGAGCAGGCAGCTGAACCAATAGAGTCAGGTAAATATAGGTAGCCCACTAGTTGTGTCGAGAAATATTCAACAACTGTGAAAAAATACTGTTATGTATTTTACTTCAACATTTTAATTTATAATTCATTTGTTATATTTTGCAGAGACCAGTAATGCCACACCAGAATCCACTGCTAGCACAGCCACTGTTAACACAGCAACTGTTGCAACAGCCCAGGCAGGGACAGCTATTGATGAAGGTAATCGCCAATATAAATATTAAATTTAGTGATGATAATAATAATAATAACCATAATCTTTCAATCACGTTGAGATTGTTCATGTAATATTCATTTGTTATATTTTGCAGAGACCAGTAATGCCACACCAGAACCCACTGCTAACACAGCCACAGCCACTGCTACCACAACCAAGGCAGGGGCAGCTGCTGATGAAGGTAATCACCAATGAAAATGTATGAAATATAGTGATGATGATAATAATGATAATAATAATCTTTCAATTACGTTGACCTTGCTTATTTATTATTCATTTGTTATTTTTTGCAGACTCTGATGACGAGCCCGAGAAGGCCCTGACACAGGACCAGCCTGACAATGAGGAAATACCACCCGGTGATGACCAACCTGAGGAGGGTCGTGCTACTGCTGGTGCTGAAGGTTATGATAATGTGAAAATATGCAATGAAAAATCAAAACAAATTGATCTAAATAATATATGTTTCATTTATACATTTATTATTTCTATTCAAATGTTATATTTTTCAGACTCTGAACGGGACGATGAACAGCGTCAGCCGCAGAAGAAGTCTCGCCGCAAGGCCCTCTTGCTCAACAATGACACTCAGGAGCAAGTCATCGAGTGGGTCCGGGAGCACGATCTTTTGTGGAGGAAGGGGGCCACCGACTACAAGGATACAAAGAAGAAGACGGAACTTTGGACCAGGAAGGCAAGAGAGCTGAACATTGAGGAGGGAGCTGAAGTTCTCAGGACATGGTGGAAGTCAGTCCGGGACCTCTACGCTAAGCTTATCTGCAAGAAGTCTGGTCAGGCTACAGCGAACTTGACGGACAGATAACTGTTCATCCAGAGGAACTGCGCCTTCCTGCACAAGGAGGTCAAGCCAAGGAAAGGCCAGCCACTTAGAAACATACCCCTCACAAAGGAAACTTTAGCAAACCAGCCTCCAGAAGCCCAGCCCTCGGCGTCGACCAGAATCTCTCGCCAGCCTTCCCACGACGTCGAGGAACAGGAAGAAGACGAGGGTTCCCTCTCGCTCATTGAAACTCAAGCGGCACTCTCGAGGTCCCAGGGCACCCCACCTCCACTAGCTCTCTCCTCCACCACCACTAGACCACTCCGTGCCGCCACCAGAGCCGAGCCTGAAGACGCCCCTGCGATGCTGGAGATGAGAGATAGTATGAAGGCTACCAACGCCCTCCTGGAGAGACTGGTCCAAGCCCCGGAGATCAGCCATGCACGACAGCCCTTCATCACGTACATGTCCCAGTCTCTCCAACAACTACCTGAGGCCCAGTACCAGCTCACAGTAGAGAGAATCACGACCATCCTCCACGAGATGCAGCGACCCATCCCCCACCCCCTCCCTCCAGCTCAACCACCTCCAGCCTCAGTACCTTCACCCACACTCACCTTCTACCAGCAGCGGCCACATTGCTACCAGCCCCAGACTCAGCATTACGGCTTCCAGCAGCAGCCTCAGCCTGAGCACCAGCCTCAGCACTTCCAGCAATTGCAGACACCCAGAGGCAGCCAGCCGCCCTCCACCCCAAGGAGCTCCAGCGCAGGACTCATGTTGTCAGACATGCCGAAGTTTTACTCCTTTAACCAAGCCAACATGAGCGCCGTCAGCGAGGGGTGGATTCTCCAGGACCTTCAAAGACAGGATATAAATGCTCCATCCATACCAATCCCCGCCACAGCTCAAGGGACTGATGATTTACGGGCAGAGAAAAGGGCCACCGTTGAGGAGAATTGAGACTGCTTGTGATGTGACTTGAAGGGACTGCTCAGTTATTTCATGTGATTTTTGTTTAAGGGATGAGCTGGCAAGCTGTTTTGATGTTTATTGTTTTTATGTGCACTTGTGTGTTTGGGTGGTCTCAAAAGTGTTGAGCTTTAATAAACAGCATTTGTATTAAACTATTCTTGACTACTTTATTTATTGGAAATTCTAACTTAAAAAAAAACCTTCAAGTATTAAACAAGACATGTTTTAACCCATTAAGACCCAGGCTATTTTGAGAGTCTACCTCTTTGACTAAAATTACCAAAAAGACAGCTTACTACAGGCTTAACGACTTACAAGACCCCATAGTACTGAACTCATTGAAAACAATAGAGCAATAGAGCTCCTTTTTGGAGCAAATGTTTTATTTATTACAATGGCTTCAGAAACTGAAATTTTCAGAGGTGCGGAAAGACGCTACTGGGACTTAATGGATTAAACATAAAGTGCTTTTATTAATGTAATATGACATCAAGAATTAATCGTATCACAAGTTTCTTTATTAATCTCATAACATTTCAAACAAACACAAGTACAATTTGTTCATTGCATGTCCAATACTGGGGCACCATTAACGTTCGAGGTTCTTTAACAATTACAAATAACATTTACAACAAAGTAATCAACATATTACATGTATATGGACAATGCACAAGTGTATCCTCAGTGTTCTGCGCAGTGTTCAGTTCATAGCCACCATTCTTTCCTGCCAGTCCACTGATCCTGCAGGGGTGTTGCACCAATGCTTGAGTAGGTTACGCTGCCTCTTCCCATTACGCGAGGCTGTGTTTGGGCCTTGCACGACGATAGTGTCCTCCAAGTTCCGTCCTTCTCTCCATGCCCCAGGCTGCAGGTTGCCATCTGGTTGTGCACGGTCCACAAGTCTGTTCTGGAGCACTGGATAGCGGGTGCGTATCAGGTTGTGGAGGATGCAGCAAGCTTCCACGATGGTTCTGACAGTTTCATGGTGATGTTGCATGGTGGTGAGCAGAATCTGGAACCTGTTGGCCAGGATGCCGAATGCGTTCTCCACGACCCGGCTTGCCCTGGACAGCCGGTAGTTGAAGATGCGCTCTTCATGGGTGAGCTTTCTGGTTTTGTACGGTTTCATGAGGTAGGTCCGCAGTGAGAATGCGTCATCTCCGATGATGAAGTAAGGCACATTCTGATTGTCATTCGGTAGGTGGTCTGGCTGAGGAAAGGCATGCATCCTGTTCTGGTCCAGATGGAGATCACTTTCATTGTAGATCTGAGCGTCTGAGGATGAGCCATTGCCTAAGACGTCAATGTAGGTGAACTTGTAGTCAGCATCCACCATGGCAAACAGGACCACGCTGTAAAAGCCTTTGTACTTGTAAAATTCTCAGCCATATTTAGGAGGAGCTTCACAGGCCACGTGCGTGCCATCAATGGCACCAACTGTATGGGAAAACTTCCATCTCTGGTACCATTTGTCAAACCAGGTCTCTCCATCCTTGTTCAGTTGTTGGGAAAAACAACAATTCATCTGTGTACTCCTCAATGATGGCCTTTACCCCTTTTCTAACTACCACACTGATGGTGTTGTGGGGAACCCTCCAGGCGTATTGCATGTTTCTGTAGGTGTTACCAGAGTTCAAGTGCCGTAGGGTGATTGCCACTTTGAGACCAGGTTCCAGGCTTGGTCGGTAATTGGTGTCTTGTTTGGTCAATCTGGGGGGGGGGGGGGGGGGGGGTCAGCCTCTGTACAACTTCATCAAACATGGCTGGTGGCATCCTCATAAAGTGATGGAAGGCTCGTGGATCCTCATTCCTCAGCTCCACCATCAGCTTGTGATACAGTCCATGTTCAGGCCTTCTCAGTATCCACTGTCTGACCCATACAACTCTGTCTCTCCTTCTTCTCTCTCTTCTCCTCATTTTAACAGCTTGTTGCAATCTGAGGAGGTTCTGATTCTGCTGCTGGACTAGTGCACCGATCACAAAAAGTCTCACAGCATCCATGGTAGAACACTTTTACTGTAACTGAGCAAATTAAAATGAGGTCTGAACTCAACGGTAGCTCGATTTAAAATGGACTCCTGACTCATTTCTCCCCGTATTTATAGCAAAATTCTGGTCCCGCTCCAACACCTCAATACCAACGCCAAACCAAAGTTCATCACTGCAATGGATCGCTACTTCAACGCCCGACACCGTTACAGCAATTCCGTGTTCGTTCGAAAAACGCTAAAAACCGCTCCACCAAAGTTTGTGCAACGTTTAATCACCGCCCGGGCAAAGCTGGCGAAGCAGCGGTTGTCCAGCATTCAAGATTTCTGCGTTGGCCTTGCGGACCCAAACGTCCACGAACTTGCGTCTAGCGGTGCCAAACTTTGACTGAGCGTTGGTGGAACGGTGGTGAACTTTGTCGGAGGGGAAAATTGCCCGCTCCTAACCGCTCGCAATATTTTGTGCAGCTCAAAACTTTCTGAGCGGTAGGAGGATCAATCAGCGGTGACCGAGCGTATACGGCGTTGCCTTAATGGGGGCCAACTTCTGTTTAACGGTCGAGAACGGTCGAGAACGGTCGTGAAAGGTAGCGAGCGGTTATGATTGTTTTTCACCGCTCCAGGAACGCTCAAGCAAAGTTCTGGCGGTGTGACCGGGCCTTAACATGATTTGCCAAACGTGCGTGCAATTAACTTAAGAGAACGAGGCATACTTTCGCATTGTTTACGGTTAGTTTTTCTTAAGGGGGGGGGGCCACATCTAAGTTGTTTCTCGTCAAATTATACTTTTTACACGTAGTTGCAGTATCATTTCTTACATCTAAATTTAAAATATACTGTACGGTATTGTACCTAAGATAGTTTACTCAGAATGTGAACGTGAAATAAGTACTGTCGATCCCACATTGTAATTAATGGTGCTTGTCCCATAACAGGGTGCAGAATCGACGGGGTTTTCAGGGGGTTACACACGGACTGGACAGACTGTAAATGCACTGTTAAGAAATTTATTTTTGCAAATATCTCAAGTTATTGAAATATTTTTGCGAAATTTTTTAGTGCAGAAAAGACATATTTTACTGCAGTTTGTGCCGATATTTTAAGAATAAATTCTTGAAGACGTCCGCAATCGGTGACAAAATTTCACGTTGCGTGACGCATAGTCGTGGGCTTTTTGAACAAGAACACAGGCTTATTAAATAAAGTAATTCTGATGTATTTCACATTGCCACAAGCAGCATAAAATCTGTCTTTTATGCACAAGTTGAAATTCTTAAGAAAAAAATGTTTGAATTTTTTTTGGAAAAAGCAGCACTTACCGGTGTGTTACATCCATTAACGTTTAATTGGGAAACCTCAACATAGTCACGTGATCCTGCACCCTGATAATGGTCTGTGATTGAGAGAAAAACATGTGTAAAATATATTAAAAAGATAACTCAGAATGAAGAAAACAATTGTTATTTTATTTTACGGTTTTGGGGTTTAAAACTGTGTACCCTCATTGAACCATAAATAACAGTTATATAATCCTTTCCGTGTTATGCACTCACTGTATTGTTTCGTTATTGATTTGTCTTCACAAGAGCTTTTGTATTGATAAACATTTTCATGATGGTAAAGACGAGATATTAAAATATAAAAACAGTGAAACTTAAGTCGCATCAGCAGGACTTTATTATGTTTATGAATAAAGGCAAATTGCCAAAGAGTGTGATACTAAACGAATACGCTTAACACAGCACACAAATGATGCAACACCTACACACATCTGAATAAGGCTAGGGTCACCGCTTTGGAACGGTCAGTTCAAAACAGAAGGGGTTTAAACATGTTTAAAGGTGACAAATCCGCACACATGATCTAGAGTTATTTACAAAACGTTAAAATGAATATCAACATAAACATTGAAGCATCATAATTCGTATAAAATAGCAGTACAAGAGAATCCTTTTGATTAAAGTCACATTTACTTACTCAATTATCGGATGAGAATCAAAACCTAAAAAACTTAACTATTCGCCACAGTTGGTTGTTATTTAACAGAAAAGCTACGACATTATTACAACTGGCATACCAAAATAAATGTCAGAATACGAACACTTTATGGCCTTTTGTTTCCAAACTAAAACAAAGTCATTTAAAATAAACATATAAACACCGCGAGTAGAAACACAATGCGATTAATTATATTGTATAGCAGCATGTTACTGTGATTTGTTTCAATTAATTCATAGCCAAAACATGTATACTTGTATATTTGTGTATTCCCTAACATGAAATCTATGTTTTTGTTATATTATTGAAGTAATAACTAACGGATTTTTGCATTATTTTCCACTAGGATAGATCACATACAGCGACCAATGCGTAATTCATCCTTTATCATACATGGAAATTCGAATAAAAACACAAACACTTGTGTGTCATGGAGGATAATCCTTGGAGCGAAAAACACACACACAAAATTGATGGATGATATCATCTCTCTGGTGCCGCCTGGATTAGATTCACTATGTGTGTACTCCATTTTCGCATATACAATTTTAATGTTCGTAGTAAGAACTTCCAGTGTGTGTTCTCAAGAAGCCGTATTGTAATAATTTGAAATATTTTCTGTGCCGTTTAAATCGTTCTGTGGATTAACACAGACAACAGTTCCTTCATCAGAATCAACATTTCTGTCAAGCACGCAGTAACTCTCATTTATTTCATTTCTGTCAATGATGTCTTCATAATTCATGTCTTGTCTTTGGTTGGGTTGGCCTTCTGTCAACTTGATCTTCCCACAAGGCAGTACTCCTCTGCAAAATATAAAATATGCATGACCAATTACATGTTCCCATTCAGACTTACTTGAAAATCAGACTAACACTGATCCAACCAGCAAGCGAACATTGATCTGAATTCTACACGACATGTCGTCAATTTAAACAAGTCATCAGGTGATGTCATTTGAAACTTAAATGACAAAAAACGGAAATGTACTGTTGCAAAAATGTGACCTTAATTCAAATTCCAGTTGTTAGATTTTCAATGGCCGAAAACGTGCCGATATTCCAGAATAGACTGGCTGGACGTGCGCGGTGACAAAGTTAACATCTTATCAATATATTAATCGAATTCAAATATGATATCACCAAAAAACCTGTAGTTATCAATCTGTTTTTGTATTTATTCGCATACTTGTGACACCTAAAAAGAATTAGGATCTATGTAGAACAAAACTATTGATATCATGTTTTTGGCATAGTAAAATCAGTGTTACAATTTGTCTCAATGTTAAATTAATTTAACATGGATGCACAAGTCAAATAAATATGAAGCCCCAGACTCAATATCAAGCCTCGTGATAACTAAATTACAATATGACAGTGATTTTCGATTGCATTTGACATCGATGTTCATCTTTTGCAATCGATCTCAGTGTCTTAAAAACAACTTACATCAATATCATGGAATATCAATTATCACTGTCATGTACACATACTTTTCAATGCTAATAACAGTTTTTTTACACAGTGTCAGGATTGACAATTCATTTTCATTCATATTCGCTAACAAAAAATTAAACAGACGTAACACGTGCACAAGTTCATACCTTTTTCTGAGACAACCGATGGCAACTACACCTCCAATTGCTAAAATGATTCCGATTGGAATTCCAATGCCCACTCCGATAGCCAGAAAGTCTTCAAAATATTAAAAGTAGGTATAAGATTATCAAGACATGTACAATTGTCATGGATGTTGTTATTCTATGTGATACACATTTGACATTTGGTGTTTAAAGATCAAAGATTAAAAATAATATTGTACAAAAGAATACCATATAATAACATTGAAATTAAAACAAAAAAAGTAAAAAAATAATATTTAGAGCTAAAAAACGATGATTTTGATGATCGGTGATTTCCGTAATGCGTTCGGAAATTTACGCCGCTATTTTCCCCCGATGACGTAGTCGAACACCAATGCGCATGACCCAGAACGACCTCCATTGTTATTTAAAGTAACGCAAATTTCGCGAAAACGTCACTGTATACAGGACTTTGTTCATCATTTACTCGCATTTTTTTTAAATTTTCAATCTACATTGAGTTTATTGCGATTCGAATTGTTACGTGACATTGCAGATCTATAGATAATACGATGGTGCAGTGTGCAGCATTTGGATGCAATGCTCGTCTTGAAAATGAGAAGAAAAGATTCTCGGCTTCCCAAAGGAAGATAGTATCAGGCGCAAATGGATTCTAGCCTTTAATTTACGACGCACAATCGACAGGAGGGTGGTGGACTTTACGCCAAGCAAATGTTCAAAGCTTTGCATAAAACATTTTAAATAACACGCCTTATTTTATAAAAAGTTGTCTTAAATAAAACTTCAATTAATAATGTGGTACTTACCTTTTTATTTTGTTAGATGCGAAAAATGGGCTCTTTACTATTTATTATTCTGCTATTGCTGATATTGCCTTAGATCTACTGAAAACAAGTTTATATTACGAAATGCAAAAGGATAATTTTACCAAATCCATTCAGACGATTTCAAATTGCTTTTTTAGAAGTGTCAACACGCACCCCTAGTCCCCAAAAAAAGATCAGAAATAGATTTAGGATATAATGTGATTAGTAGTTTATGAGAAGTTTATAAGTATAGATCATATATATGATGTCTTTTTTTAATTTTCTGAATATACGGTTGTGACAATTAAAGTCTCTTTTACACTTGTGGTCGATTTTTTTTCACGGGTTATATGTCTGTGTGTAAGAGGTGTGAAATGTGTTATAGACAACTAACACTAATTAAAATGGCCAAACATTAATCCATTAAAGTTAATTGGTATGATAATTAATCAGTTGTACTTTAATGACAGTGTTTGTCAAAACACTGATTATGGTGTAAAAGGTGTTGTGTATCGCGTGGATCAAAAGAAAAACATGTTGTATTGCTATTATGACTACAAAGTTATATTTATCATACAAGTTTGTGTTGCAATTTTTATAAAAGTAGACAAATCGTGGATGTTAACTGTCATCGTATGACAGCATTATAATGAGTGCAAAATTAAATAAGCCAATTTCATTTATTAAGTTCATTCAATTTGGTGGTTTCTAGACAAAATAAGTAGGTCACTAAAGTGCCTGTACTCGTGCAAATCACCATGTCAACAAGGCATGGAGGTTGCACCAAGTTGGCAGAATTTGGTGAATGACCACCTTACAGCTATCATCAAGCTGGTGTCATAAAATAGTCGGTCCTGTTTGTATCTGAAGTCATGTTATCAGTGATCTACTGTTATCAATTTCATCTGCACAGACAGTAATATAAAACAAGCAGATAATCTGTCTGCAGTAATCATTATAACAGAATATACAACATACTGCACCAGCAGGAAAGTATTGACAACAAGATTTGAAATGAAATACAACTAAATATATTTTGACATGGTATTTGTTCTTTATGATATAAATTCACCTCGCTCGTGGAGAGTTTGGAACACTATAATTTCGTCATATTTATATGAAATCACGGCTTATTGTTAAGACAAATTATATACATATATATCAAATAACAGAAATGAGATAATTTTCACTTTGAAGTAAATGGTGACAACAACGAGATCAATTAAGCATAAATACAAAATCGTGTGAAGAGTCAAAATCGGGTTTCAACGAAATGGCCCTGTCCGGATAATAGCAAAAGAAATTAAACAAATATTTTAGACAATTCTAGATTAAATGATGCGACATTTGCGTAAGATTCATTTAACATCAACATTATTTGTTTTGACTACGTTGTTGAAGTGTTAAATTTGAACGGTTTGTTTGGACTTGCAATCGAACATCGATCAATTTCTGGTAATAATTGTATCTGTTCATTATGTGTCATTTATAATTGTCTGATTAAATCATAATTCAATACTTAAAACAATCAAGATACGCCGTCATGTGTGTGTACTAAGAAAACCTTTGATATATATGTCGAACTTTACAATAAAAACATCTGATATCGATTCTTTTGTAATGAACGCAAGCAAGTGGTGTTTTCATACGTCACTTCCGGTCTGAACAAAAATGTCGGTTCGATCGCAAAGTGCGAAAATTCGGCATAGTTATTGGCTGTATACTCGCTGAATACGATGGTTTTAATCGAATAATGGCATGACTATGCAGAAAAACATTATAATATCACATAAAATTGGTATATTTAAGGTTTTTTAAACCGCTGCCGGTGATCTTTAAGCATGATCGTGTTCGATGTAAATTGCGTTTTAAATGTGTAATATATGGTTCATTAAGCATTTGCTTGAACAATTTTAATTTAAAAATAAATTTAAAAAAGCTACATACTATATAAGATTATTGGTGTAAAATATGTAAATTAACCACCAGGTGCATACCTCTGTTTGATGTTTTGGATTGGTGTACGTCTTCCCGCATATCTTGTTTAGTTTCACATGTATCAACATTTGTGAGAACAGTAGTCGATGAAAATTCTGTTGATGTATTGGCAGGTTTAACGGGGAACGTCGAAGGTGGTATAGAGGTGGTTTCTGTTTCTATTTTTAATTGAATAGTAATGTCAGTAATACAAAATTGCATTCACGTACAAAGGATATATATTATGTATGAATCCGGCAGTATTGTTCTTTATTTTTACTAAATTTAACACTTTTAATATCACAAACAAAATCTTACAAACCTAAAGAACTGTTTAGACTTGATTTTGGGGTTTGTTAAGGATGTAGTTTTAGAGGGGCATTTTCACGTTTTGGTAAATTGACAAAATTATAACAAAAAGTTTCAGATTTGCAACTTTTCGTTGTAGTATGATATTTGTATTATTATCTATTTTATGATATCTATGTTTGTAATACTGAACATTTAAAATGCTCTTAAATATCCATTATATGAATTATTTGACGATTGAAAAAACCTGAAAATTATAAAGCATTGCAACGCGAAACGATGGAATAATTTTAAGAGTTCTGTTGTTGGCGTTATATGTTGTGATACTACGAGGATTGCTTATATAAAGTTTAAACTACATCACTTATTGTATGAGTATGGATGGCCGAGTGGTCTAAGCGATAGGCTTTTACTCCAGGGGTCAGTGATTCGGGCCCAGTTGAGGGTTACTTTTTTTCTTTAATTTTATTTCTGTTTATTACTGGAGCTTTTTGGATCCAATGAGTACATTTATCAATATTAAGTATTTATTTACTAACTTCAAATCATAACCAAATCTTTGAAAAGGCCCCTTTAAAGTGCATTTTGTTTAAAATTATGACGTTATCATAGTTCAATCGAGTACGGGATTGCATTATCATAACTGAATATTTCACTTGTATTTATACGTGTACGTCATCTCAAGAGGATATTTCTTATTACTTTGCTCTAAGATAACGAATCTCGTTTTTTTAATTGTAATATTTTTATTTTCACTGGCTTAAATAATTTTATTTAATAACATTAATGACACAATATAAGTTATTTGAAACTCTTTAACTATACTAATAAAAGTATCTAAAGATAGATAGACAACCTTTTTTATACACAATTAAATGTTTAATGTTAAGTGTAAGGTTCGGAGCTCCTTAAATATGGTTTAAACCCCCAGTGATTGTGTATTCATTTTTGAGACGGTGACCACAGTTTTGTTCATGCATTTTTTTCTGAGTCTGATTGTTTAGCAATTGGTTTCTTGCCATAAATAAAGAATTGCATTGTATAATTAGTGTTGTTTATCCCGCTGGTGCAGCTGAGATTATTGAAGCTACGTATATTCACGTTTAATTGAAGCAAGTAACAAAATGGTTACTGTGATGAGCTTTAAGTATTATAGTTACACAAAACGAGCAAATATCTTTGCCCCAACATATTATGCCATTAAAGCACATCTTATTTCTACCAAATTTATCAGAATACACTCGAAATTATAATCATATGTAAGTTAAGTTTCACGAATCCATAATATGTGGTCCATGTATCATATAATACATGGAAGAAGAAGTATAAAATAATATTTGTGAGAAATAATTATTCAAATGATTTACCACTGAAACAGAGAGCACGTTTGCTTCCATTAGTTGCGAACTGCAAAGTCATGTTATTTGTTGTCAGGAACGCATAGTGTACATCTTGATACAGCGTGAGATCTCCTAAAATAATGGCATTTAGAAAATATTCAATGACTTCTTCTATATTGAGAGTTGCTTAAAACATACGATAATGAATACTATTTGGCGAATAATATTTTTAAACACGATGTGTACTTTTGAAGTGTAATACATTAACACGCATGTGTGGTATTTTTGTGTACACGTATTGAGTTATCAATGTATTAATCATTTACTTATAACACCGCTTACTGATGGACGATTTCTTGAGCAACGTGCTTGCTCTAATAACTCCTGTCCAGTAGTACTGTTTGTGCCTCTCATCAAAATTGCTATTCATGATAGTGCGTGGAGATGCTGGATAGAGACCATTTGTGATGCATAATGCCATGCCTTTGACCCATGATGTCGCAGCGAACAAAATTATGGCCGTAGATGTCACGTCTGTTGTACGACAAAAAAGTTCATTTCAACATTCTAGTTGGAATCGAATCAAACCAATTGCATTAATACAAATATAATATTTCAACGTGTATGAAAGCTATCACGTCCTTTATAAAGTGATATTAAACATACCTTCGTATGAGTTATTGCTGCACATTACTAGAATTGAAAGTGTCATTTCGCAAGGTGACCATAGGAAATTTGGAAAGTAGTAGGTCAGACAATCGTCGGTTGCAGTTGTCGGATTTCTGACATATGATTCATTGGCTGAAAAATAGCCTAATCAAAACATTCAATTAATCATTGAATGTGTAAACATTTCGATACCGGCAGATTGATTTGAAGTATACTATTTTTATTTAAACATTTTATAACAAAGATATACAGTGTTTTAAATTGCTAAAGTGTTACTTATCTTAAACTCTATATGAAAACACAAAGTATTATTTTTAAAAGGTAATAGGATTTTAACATAAATAACAACAGATTTAAACAACATTTGTGTCGACAAAAGATCATGACTAAAAGCAGTGTTAGTATTAGTACCTACCGTTCAACTGGTCGTAAATAGAATAACATGTTTCCCCACATATGTTATTTTCTGAAGGTATGCAATCTTGTGAATTTGGAGCCAAAGATCCATTTGGGCACTTACATTCTAGAGTCTGGATCAGAAGGGATTAATACGAGTCATAAAATAGTTATCTGTGCAATAATACTAACGATTTAAGTGTAGTTATTCATGTGAGTTGCACAACTCGTGGGTTCTTTTTGAAGATTGCTACCATATTTTTTAATTCGACCCGTCGTACCAACAGTTCCATGATTTGTTATCAATGAAATATAATTTAACTCGTTAACAGTGTTGAAATAATCGTACTTTAAAAAAATATATTTACATTGGTTATTGTTTTAAAAGCAAATGGCCCTCCACCACAGAGGTTGAAGCACACGCCTACAGTCTTTACGTTGTATGTTCGTTCGGTTTTCAGTTGTCCACAACCTGCGTAATAAAAATTCATATGAAAATATTAACTGCCTTCACCTTTTTTTTAAAGTTCATCATAAGCATGTCACATTTATCGTGTGATGTTTGAATGCTTCTTCCGACTTTTTGTTAATAATCAAAGCAAATTACACATATTGCTCAGCATTAAATATTTAGTCGCTACAGTATTTTGGTACTGATCGTCCCATCCCGGTGAAATCTGTTCAGACTATGGGCTTATGCTAGACGATTCGTCCGTCGTCCGGCTTTCAACTTTGTCACTATGTATTTTCTAACTCATATTTATTTACTGAAATAGTTAATATCAGCATGTGAATTGTATCGACTGAAGATATAACAGGTCAGCAGTTATAAGCTTAATTTTACATTAGGAAAACGGTGTATCTTTGTACGTGTTTGCTTAATTTTTGTGTAATGTGACGATGTGTTGCGCGCCAAACCCAGGTGTGACACTCTAAGATAAATGTCATACTTTGAGGTTTTATGTACGAATTCTGTTCGTTTGCTGTAACAGGTTACAGATACAGGTTAATGTATATGGTAAGGAACGAGATTTTGACCCATAGGCGATGACGTCGTTTCCGAATGCAACGATGTTTAGTTGCGACTACGTTACCGTTTCGCGTGCTTGTTTCATCCATTTCTTTGCAATAAACAAAAGTTTTCTTTTGAAGTGAAACCTTAACCGAAATTATAAAGTCCGTGGAACGATTCTTTTTCGCATTTTCTTTTTATTGTCAATGGTGTAAATTAACTTCCACGTATATAATAACAATAACAGTACACAGATATGTAGATAACATCTACCTCTCTGCATAAGGACTCAGTTCCACATTGTAAAATTTCTGTTGTGTATTAAGGTAGAGGTTTTCTTGTTGTTGTTTTTATGTAACAAAAAAATAAAGTTTGGATGTGATAGTAGCCTATATTACATATTCTGCTGTTTACATGGAAGTTATCAAAATCTAAAGCTATTGTTTATCATTTGCTGTTGAACTTTTTACTAATGATCGTGTTTACGTTATAACCATTTTGTTTAAAAAATGCAGATATTTCCCTCATATTATTCTACTTTCACAATTTATACTTTAAAATTATAATTTAACTGTTGTTAAGTTGACAACAGAGGTCTGTTAAATAAACAGTTTTGTCTAGTTGTGTTTCAAGTCTTTGTAAAATTCCACAATTCCATGTAAGCAACAACATCTCCATTCGTAATGACAACATTTATAAATATGTAAGCAATGAGATTAATGTATTTGATTATGTTGATACGTATAAATATTGCTGTTCTAGTCGGAAATTCTAGCTGTGAATGTCTATATAAATGGTTGTGATCAAGTTGAACACGAAAACAAAGATGATCAAGTATTAATTACTACAAATATGGATTGAAAAAAATAAATTTGGAATTCAAAATTATATGTTAAGTTGAAAAAATCTTGTTTCAATCATTTGTGGAAGCCTTTGACAACAGTTTGAATACTGTCTGCTCAAATATGTTTGCATGTAAGTATAAAATTTATTATAACCAGACTTATTGCTTGTGCCGAACTCTTTTTTTGTGATAAATATTATTTTTATTTTAACTGCTCATAATTAGCGGGTATGATAATACTTACACACTTATGTGTGTTTAGAATATATATATTTGTGTCCTGTAATGAAGCGAAAAAAACACCAATACATTATTATTTTGAGAAAAGTTAAGCGGATGTTTTAATTAAAAAACATACAAAAAACACACAATTATGAATTTAAAGATAAATATATTATATTACTAGTTGGACAACAGTTTAAGCTTTTTATAAAAACATTCATGCAAGGAAATAGACTTATGTGTAACCAACATAGATCATTGTTGTTTTCAATACTATTGTACCAGCAATACACGTATGATAAAGTAATGAATAATCATTATAATTTGTTTTCATCTGAAACTGTTTCTTTACTCGGTTCTATGTGCATATCTGTAAGAGATAAAGCCAAGAAATTGGAAGTCTGTGACAAGAAACATCTTACAAGCAGATTTTCAAGAATTAAACAACATCTCACCTGATGTTATTGACCTTGTGTGAGAATTCGCCAAACACATTACAGAAATAGTACAGAAGCATGCACCTCTGAAAGAAAGAACCGTTCTATGTAGACCCAGTGCACCGTGGTATTCTGAGTATCTTAAACAGCTGAAGCAGTATAAACGGTCAATAGAAAAAAATGATGCGTGACAAATCTTACCTGTCTAGAATAGTCTACAAAGGTGTGGCAAACATGTATAGTGCAGATCATTCCAGAGTCAAGGATGAATACTACAAAGACAAAATATGGGGTGCAGAAGATAATACAAGGAAGGTATACGCTATACCATCAGAATTAGTGGGTAGATCGAAGAGGAAAACCCACTGCCATTACATACAAGTGCAGTATCTTTGGCTAATGAATTCATTTGATACTTTGCAAATAAGAGTATCAATATAAGAAATGACCTGGACACTTTGCCCATTGTATCAACAGCGATTTGTTTTGCTCAAATCCACCTGTGATCAGGAATCCACTTACTGCTTTTAAACCATTCTCCCAAAGATATTTTTAAACTTGTAAATGCATCCAAACCTACAACATGTGGACTTGATCCCAACTTTGAGACTAACAGAACTTCTTTAAGAATTGACACCTATATTTACAGAAATAGTAAACATATTGCTGCATGGTGTGTTTACTGACGAATGGAAAAGCGCTGTGATTAAACAATTGTTAAAGAAGAAAGGTCTCCTTTGGCACAACAAAACTACCGTCCGACTGCAAATTTGACATTTCTGTGGAACATTCTGGAAAAAGCTGCATCAAACCAAATTAACGATCATATTTAGGCTAATACCTTCCTTTCACGTTACCAAAGTGCCTTTTTAAAACTTCATGGAGTTGAAACGGCAATGCTTAACATGTATAATGACTTTATAGAAATCATTGATGAAGGACAAGTTACTATTGTGGCCATGGTTGACTTGAGTGTAGCGTTCAACACCATTGATATCCCAATACTTATTCGCATTCGTCAAGACGAATTTGGTATTCATGGAATTCCATTACAATGGTTCAACTCCTATCTAACCAACAGAACAATGAACGTGTAAGTCGAACAGTCAACATCTGAAACTGAACAATTGCTTTTCGGTGTCCCCCAGCGTTTTTTTTGCCGGACCAGTCACATTTACCTTGTCTATATCTGCTCTCAACAGTGGTTTAACAATACCCGGCCGATCTTTATGGATATGTGGATGACCATAAGATTGCATTCCAAATTTAAACAGGCAGTTCTGAAAATGAGTCAACTGTTTATCATCTCCTTGATAGTTGCCTTGAAAATGTCATTAAGTGGATATCAACCTTCAAACTAAAAATGAACCAATCAAAAACTGAAATTATTGTATATGTGACCAGGTAACAGTTGGCGAAACTGAGTACTTCAAGCGTGGTTGTCGATGGTTGCAAAGTGAAATTTGTCAACTATGTAAGATATCTTGGTGTTATCATGACCAACACACTTATTTTTGACAAACACATCCAGAACAAGTGTCAGAGTGCTTATGCACAGCTACGAAATATCAAAGCTTCACGTATACATCTTACAAAAGAGTTGACTGCATCATTAGAACATTGAATAGTTCATTCGCATATTGACTTTTGCAATGGTCTTTTTACGGATGTTCCTGCTAATCAAATCAAGAAGCTCCAGCGAGTACAAAATCATGGTGTTAGAGTAGTTATGAACGTTTCTTTTGAAGAACCTATCACTTAAAACAGATACATTGGCTTCCAGTAAAGGCCAGTGTGATATTCAAAGTCTTATTTGTTGTCTTTTTGGTAATCGATGATAAAGCTCCAGTATACCTTAAATACATTTTTGCACCTGCGCTAGGATACTACAAATTAAGATCACAAAAGGAGACAACATTCTACACACACAGATGACGAACAAAATTGGCTGACAGATCTCTTGCCGTCGTCGTTCAAAGATGGTGCAACTACCCGAGTACCTCAAGAATTTGAAGCCACTTTTAGATCAAGGCTGCAAACAAATTTGTTTGAACAATTTTACGAACAATGAACGTAGCTGTCGAATTAATAAAATTCCGCATTTTCATTAAATATAATAGTAAATTCTTATTGTTTTAAAGTTGTTGAACAGAAATGTATATTGTTTACAATTCTTCGACTTAATGCTAAATTTGTAATTGTGAAGCTTAATAGGATAATAGGGTATGTAAATGATTTTTGCGCTATGTAACGGCTATGTATTTGCATTTTTGACATGTAATCTCCTATACTCTCCAGTCACTTGTGTTGACATTAATTGTACTTATCGGCATTTTAATATGAAACGAAATCAATAGTGAACATTTTTGTATTGCAACCATTATCCCTCGTTGTTATTAACCATATTTTGTTGAATAATATCTTAATATTGTGAAACTACTGAAAAGAAGTTGGATGATATTTATGTTATGAATATGCCTTAAAACCGTTATAATTATATGAACTACTCCTGTTTTTCGTTTCCATGACAACCATGATGTTTTGAATTTATGTCTAATATATGTGTAGCATCCTCATGTATTTTATGTGTTTACAAATAACAATCAAAGTACTGGCAGTACTGGTGTGACGATGCTTTTAAAGAGGATGGATATAAAACATCAATTTAAGTTTATCTATATCACCACAATTGTGTATGTTGATACGAACATTTGGGTACGATAAAAAATTTGGGTACGAAAATTTTGGGAACGAAAAAAAAATTGGTACGAAAATAATTTGCGTACGAAACATTTTTGGTACGAAAAAAAGTTTAGGGTTACGGGGAAGTAGTACCCGTGGGTAACTTGACCCATTGAGCGAAACTGGGAGGCGGGTCACATTCTTGTTCATTAAGTATGACAATACATTCATGATGATTCTCGAAAGTAGGTATGAGCACATAGCCGGACCATGTGAGCTCAATCGTATGAGCACTTGACTATCAGAGTTCGCCCACGAACATATGGATAAGTTAACTAATAGCGAAATGACCTTATACGTGTATATGCTGAAATCGAACGAAATATCAAACATGGTATGTACACTTAGGTGGCTGTGTGATTTCTGTTAGAATATCGTATTCAATATGTAAATTTTAAATGATTGTGCCCGCACTTGAGTTTGTTGCCTTGTTTGAGTCTATACGCGCCTAGGCTGCACCCAGTGTGTGTATTTGTGTTTTTCCAAGGTAATGAGTTACCTCCGCGCTGAGGCTGCATAATGTTGGGACCCGGAGTGTGTCCAGAACTCCTACCTAATACGATTAGATTGACGACAGTTGGGACGAATTTTGAATGATAGCTGCAATTTCCAGCTATTTGTTTTGTACTGAAATACTGTTTAATTTTTTATATGGTCAAATGCTGCGGGGGGATGAGATTTTCCGGAAAAAACAACTGTCAGGAATGGTGACCACAAAACATACAAAATATAACATTGCGCCGGGAGCGGGAATCGAACCGGTGTCGTAAAGGTGAAAAAGCGAACGTCTTTACCACTGCGCTAGCGGGACAGACAATTAGGCGAACAAGTGTTGTTTTATCTATATATATCATAGCAGTGCAGCGTTGACAATTTGCAGGTTCGAAATCGTTCGCATTCTTTAGTTTTGTGATCACGTAAAAAGTTAATTTTACATGTTTTTATTCGCAATTTATTTACTAGATCGAGAACAAATATCAAACAAAATAGAGAAAATATATAGTTGTTTCATTGGTCCATAAAAATAAAATGGATGTAAAATTACTAATTTGAAATTAATGTTCTGATACACTTATTGAATATGTTTCCCCAGGATATGCTGTTCTATTAATATTTACCTTTATCAACACGAACGACAACTCTGCTAGGAGAATTTTATCAATGAAAATCAACGAGCAATCTCCTACGAAGTTGCGAATGCCGAGGGAAGTAACTGAAAAATCGAGTTATCTCAATCGGACTGGCTCGGTCTTTTACATAGGTCGCAATTGTGAATAATTTTTTTACTGGTTATCAAACCTTGGACGCTGCTGTTCCAGCATCGTCAAAAATTAAGGCGCTCAAAGTTCAGAATCGACTTTGTCAGATGTTGCAATTCATAATATAAACTGAGCAGAAAACCTCTTTTTTTGACCTGATAGTTCAAAATCTCGTCCTCAGCCACAAATATAATTAAACTAACGATAATGCAAACACAAATAATTTGTCCCTCGTCATTGAAAACTTGTTGACGTTCTATAGTTCCAGTCGGTTGGTATATCTGTCTTTCATAACACTTTGCATGAAACGAAAGGAAGCATATTAGTACAAGTAATGAAATTATTAAATCAGTGGTAAATCTGTTTGCATAACAAACCAGAGCTATAGTATGTACTTACCAATTAATAGAAACGGTGTCTTTGCTTGCTGATAGCCAATCCAAAACTCATAATCATGTTTATGTACACCAAGCGTTTCATTGACTTGGACAGATCCAGAGATGTAACTAAGTTTTGGTTCTGCCAGATTGCAGGTCGCCAATCCCCAATCGGTTTTATCATTGCTTATAAAATAGTCTGCTGAAACTGATAGAATTATGCTTAGTAAACAAAAACGTGTGATGTTTATACATGTTTTATCAGAAGTATTATTCCGAATTAATAACCCATTTCAAGCACGTGCTTATGTCATTTACATCAAAATTGGACACCCCTTCAATTACTATGTTATGAACATAACTGGCTGAACAATTTTGTGTAAGTTTGTTTACAAGAAACGAGCGTGTAGTTTATACATCAAACACAAACTAAATTGTTACAGCTAATGGCTTTTTGCTGTTTATGTATGTGTTGATATACCCTAAATGTATCACTATTTTTCACAAGATACCGCATACAAAAGGTATACGATAATAATTACGGGCGCTTATTTTGCTTATAGAAAATCATTTTCAATTTTGAAAGGGAAGATGTCCCTTGTTTAAAAACTTTTAGTAGTGATGTAAGTCATTTGCAATAGTAATGCCAATACCTTACACGGACCCTATTTACGGACATTGAACATATCCACTAAAACTTCATGATTTTTAATTTTCACTAAAATCTTAAATGCGCATCACTCATCAATGTGTCATGCATTTTCTTGACACCAATTATATATACTGGCATATTTACATTACTATTGGCTGTTGAGAATGTTTATAGTTACACAACAACTTATCATCTTTCATAAACATTTAAACGAGTATGGGCTTTTTGTTACGTTATATAGCTTTATTTGATAATCGTAAGTATATATATAAGATAAAATAATCCGCTAGTTATTCGGCTTAACAAGCAGTCGTATTTGGTACGAACAATCAATTCTATTAAATGGAACGCCTTCACTGTCTGATTATACAAAAAACTTATGATATTACGTCAATCTGACTGTGCATGAATGCCTGTACCCATTATATATATGCATAATCACAATATATAAATACATAATTTGAATATATAAAGAAAAAACATTAATATATAAAGATATACTTTTGTTATATATAGAGATAAAATGTAAAACTATACAGATACGAATGTATTATACACAGATAATCTTCCATTGTATAAAGGAATACTTCTTTATATGAAGGCAACAGATCTTTATATGAACATAAATCGTTATGTTATAATTATAACGATAATGTTTTCATTATATTTAGGCATAACTTGTTTATATAAAGGCAAAAGACCTTTATATAAACATAAATCGAAATTATGCAAACACATATCGTCTTTATATGCAGATAAAATTTGAAAAATACGTTAAAAATCTTAAATAAATTTATGTAAATATATAATCTTAACACGTAAAGATAAATTAAAAATACATAAAGATTTTAATGTTTTGTATGATTCTAAATAGTTGTTTTATTAAGATAATTACGTTATAACATAAATCCATACCATGTTAAAATGCTGATGAACATCGAAATTAATTACATTAATACAAAATTTCGTAAGCACTATATATAATCTTAATGAATAAAGATAACATTAAATATACGAAGCTTTTTTTAAACACAGGAGAAAATTTGTTTTGCATCATTTCACAGCAATGTATATGGATTTGATACTTGAGCAACATGGAGTGGAAGAAGGAGTGATACGGCGCTACAGACAGGAGAAGATAAAACCGGACATCATATCACTTATGTCACAGTACGACTTTAATTGCTTCGGTGTAAATGACAAAACAACTATCATGAGATTGCGTGTTGAATGTGTTTGTAACCGGAGTAATCCGTGATCACATAAATACTGGTAGTACACGTTGTCGGAATATAAATTTTGAAATTTCAAGAACCAGGATTAAAACATTGTTCGAAGCCGGATATTCAGTGAAGGACACTAGTATTGCACTTGGGGTTTCTGCACGTACCTTATACCAGAAAATGGGTCAATTTGGCTTGTCAAAGCTCGCATTTACAGAAATTGATGAAGACGAACTAAACATTGGTGTTGTCACGACTATCACTGAATTTCCTAGGTGTGGAGAAGAAATGCTGCGAAAGTTTTACTTCAAAAAGGAATAAAGGTACCATGATTTTACTATGTATAACTAGATCTTTATAAATGAAGGCGTATACATAGACCGGGGCATTGTTGATTGATTTTAGTAGACAGTCTATAAATAAACAGATACATTTGTCTGGTCTGTGCAGATTCAAATAAAGTATTGTCAAACAATTGAAAACTACCTAAATTGTTAAGACTTGTTTTAGAGTACAGTATGATTTATGCCAAACAATCATACTTGAAACGGCTATCGCTATAATATATTAAAAATAAGAATTTTGGTAGAGTTTTTTTCTTATAAATTTCTATTGTTTCTAAGCCACTTGGCTAAATAAAGAAGTAAATTAAAGCATATTCATTTTTGCATAAAACCAAAATAAAGTATTATTTCCTTATAAATATTCAGCGTTTCAGGCTTCGTCAGTGTATCAAACACCTAGACGAAGACGGAATTCGTGCACGAAAAAGAAGGCGACTACGACGTCGCATTTACAACGTTTCAGCTCCAAATTATTTATGGCCCATTGACAGCAACCATAAATTAATTCGATGGTATTTTGTTATAATAGGTGGCGATGATGGTTTCAGTCGTTTAGTAACATATCTAAGATGCACGGACAACAACAAAGCGGAGACGGTTTTCCATTGCTTCAGGATGGTGTCTCGAAATTTGGCATTCCTGACCGGGTCAGATTAAGGCAAGGCCGTGAAGGTCGCCGACTTCATGATAAATGCTCGCGGGACAGGACGTGGTAGTATACTCACTGGTAAAAGTACACACAATCAACGTATTGAACGATTGTGGAGGGATGTGTAAGACTGAGTCTTGAGTTAATTTTATTACTTATTTTACTTTTTAGAGGACAATGACCTGCTTGACATTTTATATGAAATAGACTTGTTTGCACTTTATTACGTATTTATTTCATAGATAATGTAAGGTTAAACACCTGGCAAGGTGCATGGAATCACCATCGAGTACGAACAGTGAGCTCAACACTATTGCGGCTTTACACGGTCGATATAATGGACAACCATTCAGCACATGTTGATGATATCCTTCAAAACACTCGTACATAATCTTCGTCTGATGAGGATATGGAGTCCCTGGACAACAGTCCTTTAATATCTCTTCAAATTAGTGTTGAAGAAATCCGGATGCGACGGTTCAACGTCCTCAAAACTGGAGGTCAAACAATCAAGGCAAAGACATCTTGTTGACAGCTAAACAGATATTAACTGAATGACAACTAGATTGATTGCTTGACTCTTACAAGCTGCTTTATGATTTCCAAGCGAAGTTTAAGGGGCCTGCTCATAAACGCTTACCATTTGCAGAAAGTGTTTTCGCGACTATTATACCAAAACATGTTTCAATTTTCAAAGCAATTTATTTAGTTCTGATATGTTAATTGCCTTAATTAAATCTACAAAAGCGCAAGTATTAATTTAAATAATATTTTATACTTAATTATGGTTATTATGGTGAAGTAAAATCTATAATGCAATCCACTTCCTTCATTTGCGCTATCAACGTAACATTTTCATGTTCAATATTACTTGCGAATGAACACTTGTATGATGAAAGAGTTGCAATTTCAGCATACTCCGCCAGCTCATAAGCCTATTTTTATCTCATGCTATACCTTGCTTCCCCATATTATATAGCCATTACGAATATTTTTATTATAAACATGTTTAATATACCTTTAAGCGTTTTTATTGGCTAGTTTCATTAAACTGACCAAGTGATAATACGGAATATTACGCTAGTCAATTGTTTCAAGTGTTTGTACCATTCGAGTGGCTTGTGTGATGACGTATCTCACGAGAGGCGGAGCCACGAGTGTGATATGAAATAGCGCAAGCCACGGGACTCGTACAAACACTAGTAACAATTGACTAGCGTAATATTCCTTTATCAACTTTGAATCATTTAAGTTAACAAAAATAATTTTAAGCGGTCATAATTTACCGAGTGTGTCTTATTATTTTCTGTGTTCAATGTGACGTTATTAAAAGTAGTCCACATATATGGTAATACGGAATTGGAAAACTAGCGAGTAGCACACGGGATTTATTTCTGTGCAGTTGTATTTTACCGACAGTTAAAATTCATATTTTTAGAAACATAAAGCAGGTCTTTGTGTTAATATTTATTTATGCATTTAAAAGCATGTGATAAAAAAGATCTGACACTCGTTGTAATTTCATACCTTAATTTGTCAAACTCGTCCATGAGGCTCGCTTCCGAACGAAATTTCTGAACTCGTTCAATAAAATATGGTATGAAAATACAACTCGTGTCAGATCCTATCTAAAGATGTCAGAATAATTATTAAAGTATGACGGAAAATTCAAATAGTGTCTTTTTTTAAACCAAAGACAGATAAAAACTGAACATTATGTGTTTAGGGGGTGTTCTCAAGCTTGAACAGTTCTGTCGCCACTAATACCTAACTTGGCAAAATTCTGAATCGGCATTTTGTTCTCATCGTTTTATCATCAACCACACCAAATGTCAGAATTGTTTATAATAAGAGAAATATAACGCATTGAAGAGATAAGGTGGGCAAAAAAGGCACCGGTGTTCAGCGAAACTATGTTTTACCGTCACCGGCGATCAGCGAGAATTCTTGTAGCAAATAAATTGTGCATCTGACTTTTTAATAATTAAACACTCGGTAAATGCTTTATTTTGATAAATGTAAACATTGGATCTAAAACGCTCCAGTAAAAACTCAATCAAGAATACAATTTAAAAAAAAAAAGAAAAAAAGTAATCCCCAACAGGGCTCGAACCACTGACCCCTGGAGTCCTGGAGTAAAAGTCTAACACTAAGACCACTCGGCCCTCAGAGCTCATACAATGAAGAATGTAATTTTATACTTTACATAAGCAGTCCTCGTAGTTTCACAATATATAACGACAACAACAGAACTCTACAAATTATGTAATCGTTTTGCGTTGCAACGCTTTATAATTTTCAGGTTTTTAAATCGTCAAAAGATGCATATAATGGATATTTTAGAGCATGGTAAATGTTCAGTATTACTTTTTTTCTCACAAATATCATAACTAAAACGAAAATTTGAGAAACTGAAACAACTTTTTTAATTTTGTCAATTTACCAAAACGTGAAAAGGCCCTTTTAATATATTTGATATGACAATAAATAAAACAATCTTCAACATGTAATTGGCATTATGTAACAATTTTCTGACGCTTAGTACATTTAACACGGGGTGTTCTATTTCCATCGTTGGTCTTAATGTTCTAAATACAAGACAGCCGTTTTATGTTAACATTTCGAAACGCTCCGATGAACCGAACTTACCATACAGCTAGCTATATTATTCAAGATCACGAGTTGTTTATAACGTGCGTATGACGCTGCATCTCGAAGTCTATTCTTAAGGCAGTTAAAAATAACCAAGGTAGTCACGTTTTCTACCCGAACAAACCTTGCGTAACAAGAAATTTAACAGTTAAATAGCAACTATTGACATATAAATCAACACTGGCTGTCAGGCAATTGTAAATATTGAATGACGATACAAAACTATGTGAGAGCTTTAAAAGAAGTTACAAAATAACTCAGAGTTAAAATATGCATTACATGTACATACATTCGATTGTTCGATTCAATATCGGTCTGCAAAGTTTTTCCATACTCGGTACGTATATATTTGTTATGAATTTACAACTTAGCATATGTCACTCTCGAATCCGTATTTACTTAATTGAAATATATCATTTGTATTGTGAATATCTGTATCATAATGAACAAACCAACACACATCTATATATAAATACATGTGTTGTATAGATGCAATACATATTTGAGACTAAAGAACGATATGAAAGAAAACGACCATCACAATAGGGTATTAGAGAGGCTTGAACACAGATGACAAAAGACGCGTACAGTGACCAATCGTCTTCAAAAAAGTACAAAACATTATCGTTTGTAAGTTTATAATAAAGATCACTTAAGTCTTTAAATTAGAACTAAGCATGATCTTCATAAAGCAATGGCGTTTAGATGTTATGTAACCTTAATTGTTACTGACATATCTGACAATAAGCACACTCTCCATCATTGTTATGTTCTTATGAAGCCTCGTGTATTGTCTGACGCTAAGTAGGTTGAAATGCGGATAACCACTCGGTTGATTTCACCGCATATCACAATGTACAACCGAATTTAGTGCAATTGTATGGTGTTTATGTTTTTCGTAATAACGCTTCTGCGAACATGATGTTTCATATGAGAACACATTTTTGTAGTGAGACCTCCGTCTGACGGGTCTAATTTTCTATCCGAACAAACGAAGAGGCGACCAAGTGTCTGTCAGTGCCATGATGGAACTTAATAATAATAACAGTGACAGAGACGACTCTTTGTCCTTATGTGCCCGGTAAGATCTCTATAATACGCGTCGTGCAAGAGGTGGCCCTTAGTATTTAAGTTCCCTGTAAGATTTCTATTAAACGTGCCGTGCCAAAGGCGGCCTGTGTATTTTACTGTTCGATGTGGAGCACCAAGATACCAACGCATAACGGTTTAACGTCGAGTGCGTATCCGTATATATATCTTTTATATTTATAACATAACGATTAATGTTCATAAAGAGATCTTTTGCCTTCATATAAAGAAGTAATGCCTTTATATAATGGAATATTACATGTGTATATGTGTATAATAAATTCGTATCTGTATATTTTTTACATTTTAATAATATATAATACAATTACATCTTTATATATTAATGCTTTATCTGTTTATATTCAAATTATTCATTTATATATTGTTATTATGCATATATATAATGGTAACAGGCATTCATATAAAGATCTTTTGCCTTCATATAAAGAAGTAATGCCTTAATATAATGGAAGATTACTCTGTGTATAATACATTCGTATCTGTATATTTTTACATTTTATCTATATACAAGAAAATGATATCTTTATGCATTAATGCTTTATCTGTATATATTCAAATTACGTTTTGATATATTGTGATCATGCATACATATAATGGTTACAGGCATTCATGCACAGTCAGATTGACGTAATATCGCAAGTTTTGGTATTATACGACAGTCAAGGCGTCCCATACTATTAGATAAAACCATCATATCGGCACATCAGTATAAGCTGTAAGGCATTCGAAGATGATGCCCTTTGACAAATTATATATATTTACTTATCTGTATATAAATATTAATATAATAAAAATAATAATACGTATATTTACCATTAGCTGTAAGATTTGCCAGTATCAAAACACTCAAACTTTTGTAAAACCACATATTTTGTGTTCTGTACGATCCTGAAGATTCAATCTGACTGAATCAGGAAGTAAATGTAAACGTGTTAAGGTTTAAAACTGAA
Organism: Dreissena polymorpha; assembly: GCF_020536995.1. Lineage (NCBI taxonomy): Eukaryota > Metazoa > Mollusca > Bivalvia > Myida > Dreissenidae > Dreissena > Dreissena polymorpha. Next base: position 5,342,768 of record NC_068362.1, read on the forward strand.
AGTTGATCGTAAACAAGAAAACTGTGTGTAAATTAGGATGAAGCTATGAACTGTTATCGAATAATAACACACCTGAACCCATGTAGAAAATTAAAGCGCAAGTATACGATTAAATAAAGTAAACAATAATGGGGAAAGTTTATTTTTATGTGACTACAACATCTTTAAAAGAGACATTTTTATATTAGTAAAATTCTATTATAGAGGTTTAATTTTCTTCTTTTATCCCCGTTGAATAGAAAGTATATGATTTTTAGACACTGTTTTACCACTGCCCTGCAATATAAAGAAGTGAAACTCCAGCTGCTGGAGCAGTATTGAATTTTCATTAAAAACAATTAGTTGGTCCTTTATTTAAGGCAAGTGACCGATTGCCCAAACAGTACAAAACAGCACAATACAGTACAATACAAACCAACATAAACACAAAATATGAATAAAGCTGGGGTCACCGCCTTGGAACGGTCAATGCAAAGCATTGGGGGTTTAAACCGGTTATAGAACGCTCAACCTCACACTTGGCCCAACAATATTCATAATACATTTAAGTGTAAATAAAATTTAACGTCATAGCATTGTAACTCAAATCAAACAATAATAAAAGGCAATTGGAACGCATTCAATTTAATTACAGTTTAATTACTCAATGGTATTGAAGATACCAGAGCAACATAGTTCCAACTTTTTGACGAACGATAAAATGAAACTACAAACAAGTGTCAACTACATTCCTTCTTTATAGAAAAAGATTTAAAAATATAGCGTCATTAAGATGATATTTCAGATAATCATCGCGCAAATACAGGAAGAAGCAGCAATAATGGGTGTAAAAATTCCATATTACATTGCTTGGTTGTTTATGTGACTGCTAAAAATTAAATTAATAATAATTAAATAAAAAAAGAAACGCCTATCAGAGAGAAAATATAAATAAAATTGAACATTATAAACCCAATGGCCTATGCATGTAGCTTACATGTACCAAGGAACAGAGTCAAACTGTTCGAAAACACTGGCATTGTTTATATCTCAGCGAGGTGATAGCCACAAACTCTATGCATTGCATGAGTGTGTGTACTCCTTGCCGTATCTTATACAATATTTGACATTTGAATAAATCTTTTTTCCACAATTTCAACAATTTACAAACAAAATTATCACGATACGGTCTTTCCCATTTATTGATAATTTTTCGTAGAAAAACGATCTATGTTTGCTTGTGTTTCCTCGACGGATTGTACGGGTGGTCTTAAACATTATTTTTATCAGAGTAAGTGTTTATTTGACGACTCCTGACATATTCATACCAAAAATGGTAGTTTTCTTCACAAATACCATGCCTATGATTTGTATTGTCTTTCAAAGAATATAGTTATTAAACATGTAAACAATTAGTTAAAGCAATTTAAGTCCCATTTCATTTATATAAAGGAAATGTTAACTAATGTTTGGTCATAATGCTTAATTGTATGTATTTGTTAATTTTTTGCAAAAAATAAAATAAAAAATAGCGGTTCATTATTTTGGTGACGCCTTGTTTAAGCCTTGATTTGTTTAAATATCAATATAACGTTATATTCAATTTCTCGATTAATATGCCGTTCTAAAACTACACTTAATTATTAAGACATAAATATGTGCATACGTCATCCTGTAAAGGCATACATTTGTTTTTGAATATTTGCAATACTTAGGATGTTAGGCTTAAGATTATTGACTTAAGGGCAATATGTAAATCTCAGAATTAAACATTACAATTAGTTTTCAGTCTGCACCTCTTAACCCAGTTGTTTGCATGATTATGACAGGGCATTATCGCTCACTGAAATGTACCGGAGAGTTAATAGCACTGTTCTGTTACAACAGGCACACGTACATCGTGTATATAGGTTCAACTTAAACGTGACTTTTCAATTGAACTTTGTTTACGCATCATCTTGAAAAACATCATATATTTTCAAACGCATTTATAGAAAAAATAGCAATAAAAGAGCAAATCATTTTATAGGGGATATTCATGGGTTTTGTTATTATAAAGAGTTCCATTACCGAGTTATCACAGACGGTAATATTTCATGAATAGTGTATAATTGTTAAATACGAACAAGAGGGGATAAACCGATAATCTACTGAAACCAAAACTGGACAGAATTACAACATGCTTTTCCGCCGTTTTTCTATTTGAATGTGGTTAAATTTTAACATTTCGATGGACTTAAAACGTCTGCAAATTATCCATTTGGGTACCAGGAAAAAACAAATAGTGATACATATCGATAATGTTTATCACTGTTCGAAAATAAAATACACATTGTACATGTATATGAATAATCTAACTCTATAATTGTAGGTTATTCATAGTCCCTAGAACAAACATTCATTAACAGACAATGTTACTTTCTTTGCGTTTTGAATGCTATCTGATCATTAAAAAGCCAGTAGGGTGTAAGAAAGGAAGTTTACAACAACTAAAGTAAATACTTAAGGAATATAAAACACAAATTAAACGAATAAATCAAACAATACATTGTAACAGACGTTTCTGATTTGTATCAAATTACTCTTGAATTTATATGTCAATATTTATCGTTTTGGAGTCCTGATGTGTAGGAATTAAACAGTTCTGGGGTTTATTCATGGTTGTTTATTAGTCGCTTATCATTACAAAACTGGATTGCTTTTTGACCGATTAATAACGATAAGGCGATAAATATTGCAACTCTGCTTTGATCCACGTGCGTGTAATTTGATTGATATCTTCATTTTCCTCTAATGTTTTTAAGGTCGAGACACACTGCTGCATGTTTTACTGTTAATAAATCTCCCTCAGATAAAAATTCAATTTAAAATTAAATTATTACGCTATTAATGATATATTATTTTCCACGTAAATTAAATATAATATCTTAATATAAAATATAATTAATGGCAACGCACATAGGGTAGAGCTCAGGATGTAAACATGAAATAGGTACTGTTGATTCAAGATCGTTATTTATAATCTGCATGAAAAAGAATGTAAAGAATAAAAAAATAGCATGGAATGAAGCAAACAGTGATTGTTTTATTTTACAGTGTTTGGGTTTTGCAACCTTGTTCTCGCATGGAACAAATATTCAGAGTTAAATTATCATGCCAGTCATCAATGTATTATTTAGAATTTGATTTTGACGACTTCTTGATTACCTGTGTCTTGCTATGCATTTTATTGATGGTAACGACTTGATATTTAAATATAAATAAACATGAGCAGGAGAGAAACTATGGTCGTTCTTTATGTATGAGAAGGAACGTGAAACAGAACGAATTCGCTTACAGCAACACCCACACACTTTTAAGTACAACTAGTGTCACAACCTTGAAACAGACGATGCCAAGCATCAGTTATTCCATAAACATTTACGAGTTAATAAACATTACAATCGAAGCATAACAATCCGTATAACATAGCAATACAAAAGAAGACCTTTTGTTTCCAAACTAGAACAAAGTCATTTAAACATATAAACATCGTTAGTAAAAACACAATTTGATTAATTATGTTGTATAGCAGCATGTTAATGTGGAACGTTTGAATTAATTCATAGCCAAAACATGTATACTTGTATTTTTGTTCTTTAAATTATGTATTCCGTAACATGAAATCGATGTTTTTGTTTTATGATTGAAGTAATAACCATCGAATTTTTGCATTATGTGCCACTAGGATGGATCACAAAGAGCGACCAATTCGTAATTCACGCTTTATCATACATGGACATTCGAATAAAAACACAAACACATGTTTGTCATGGAGGAAAATTCTTGGAGCGAAAAACAACAACACAAAGAATTGATGAATTATATCATTTCTCTGGTGCCGCCTGGATACATTCATTATGTATGCACTCCATTTTCGCATATAAAATTGAAATATTCGTATTACGAATTTCCAGTGTGTGTTCTAAAGAAGCCGTATTATAATAATTTGAACTATTTTCTGTGCCGTTAAAATCGTTTTGTTGATTAACATAGCCAACAGTTCTTTCATCAGAATCAACATTTCTGTCAAAGACGCAGTAACTCTCATTTCTTTTATTTCTGTCAATCATGTCTTCATAATTCATTTATTGTCCTTGGTTGGATTGGCCATCTGTCAATTCGATCTTCACACACGGGAATACTCCTCTGAAGAATATATAATATGTACGACCAATGGCATGTTCCCATTCAGACTAACTTGAAAATCAGACGAACCCTGATCCAACCATCAAGCAGACATTGATCCGAATTCTACACGACATGTCGTCAATATTAACAAGTCATCAGGTGATGTCATTTGAAAGTTAAATGACACAAAAAAGACACGGAAAGGTACTGTTGCCAAAAATGTGCCATTAATTCAAATTCCAGTTGTTAGATTTTCAATGGCCAACACGTGCCGATATTACAAACTAGGCTGGCTGGACATACGCTGTGACATTGTTAACATCTTAGCAACATATTAATCGAATTCAAATTTGATATCACAAAAAAAGGTGTAGTCATCAATCTGTATTAGTATTTAATCGTATAATTTTGGCACCTAAAAAAATGTGTAGAACAAAACTATTGAACACATAATTTTAAATGCTTATAACAGTTGATTAAACAGTGCCAGGACTGACAATTTAATTTCATTCATATTCGCTGACAAAAAGCTCTACTGTCGCTACATGTAAACATCTTCATACCTTTTCCTTAGACAACTGATGGTTACTACACCTCCTATGGCTAAAATGATTCCGATTGGAATTCCAATGCCCATTCCGATAGCCAGAAAGTCTTCAAAACAATAATACACACGACAAATAGTATAAGGTTTTCAGTACATGTACAATGGTTATGGACAATTATATTCTATTTATAACACATTTAGCATGGTGTTTAAGCAAGATCGTGTTCCATGTAATAGCTGCGTTTCAAATATGTACTATATGTTACATTAAACATTGTCTCTTAAATTGATAAACTTAAAAATGAAATTGACAAAAACACACACTTATTATATAAGTTCATTGATAATAAAAAAAGTAAATTGAAAACTAACTTTATACCTCTGTTTGATGTTTTGGATTGGTGTACGCCGTTCTGCATATCTTCTTTCGTATCACATGCCTTAACAGTTGTGGAAACAGTAGTCGATGAAAATTGTGTTAGTGCATTCGAAGATTGAACGGAGAGCAAAGAAGGTGACAGTGAGGTCGTATCAACTTTTGTGAAAACACCAGTTGATGACAAATGTGTTAGTGTAACCGCAGGTTGAACGGAAAACGTAGAAGGCGACATTGAGGTCGTTTGTGTTTCTATAAATAATTGAAAAGAAGTGTAAGTTATATATAATATAACATGCACGCACGTCCGATATTTATGATAAACGAATGCGCTTGTATTGGTTTTTGTTATTTGAATTCTTAACATGTAGCAAACATATAATTCTGAATTTTGTCAGAATGGATTAGATTGGGTTTTTTGGTTAGGTTCAAGATGTAGTTTTAAAGAGGATTATGTTTATGACGTCACCGGATTTAAAACCGAGCGCGGGGTCGATTTATGTCATAACTTGATACATTTTACTTTTATTATGCAGGTCATCCGAAGGCGATATCTCTACTTTAAATGCTGAAATGTGTGAGATTCACGTTCGACACACAACTAATCAAGTGTACTGTTTTTCCAGAACATTTAAACTCGTTTTATTGTTGAAAGTAGAACATGTGTTAAAAAAAGCATATTTGTATTTTCTATTAGAACGTAGACTGGTTTTTGAACGTCTGATATAATGCTTATAGATAAATAAAAACAACTATTAATAGTGATTTAATATAACTTTTAAGAGTGTGATAAAATTTAACAAGGGCCCTATTTTCGAACATTGAAAACATGAACCAAAATGTCATGATTTTAAATTCTCACTATTATCTAAAATGCTATCACTCAATCATGTGTAACCCCCTTTTTGACACCATCTGCTATCTGCTTTGCATTCAAAATTGGGCGTCTATTTATTAAGGGTTTGAATATTGTATTAAATTTTATATTATCAATCAATGCTCTGATAAATATTAATTAAATGTAAAACACATTACTTTCTTCGTTTGTTAGGAAAATAGTATGCACACATTTATCGAAATAATATAATAATATCATTTAAATTTATCATTTCTAAAGAGTTCATGTTATTTTTGTTTTACGACAAAAATACCTTAAAAGGAATGTACATGTTAATCCATCTGTGTTTAAGTGTCATCAATCACCCACTTTATCCGATAAAACGAACTTGTCAAGTTGTGTAAATATATAAAAGAAGCACTTGTAATTCGCAATTCATTGATCAATAATACCATATAACCGGTATCACTTACAAGAATTTCTGTCAATATATGTTTAGAAAGTTTTCTTTATGCATTTTCTTCATTTGTATTTATTTTTTTTTGTATTTTGTTTCTTTCTAATATATATTGAACTTAAATGTATTTAAAACGTGACATACTTACTTTTATACTGTAATGTATTAAGACAATGTACTTATGTATGTATAAGTCTAAATAAATGTCTGTTCTGTGTTGTTCTGTTCTGATAAATATCTATCGTATTCATTCATGTCAAACATTTTAATATACCAATAGATTCCACTTCACCGGTGTCGTCTAGTGGTTGCCAGTTACAGAGATGGTTATCACAACAATGAATCGTTTGATATTGTAGAGGAGTGCTTTGGTTTATGTACAGCTGCCTCGTGACTTCACATTTCTGGTAGCAAATCATAAAATGAAAGTGTATACTTATGGTTTCAATTACAAATTTAAATATGTTATGTGATAAAGAGGCTCTTTCTCATATAAAGTTAATCACTGTACATCTTAAATGAAAAACTTTAACATGGACATTATGTTTATATATTACTAGATGGCTGAAGTAATGAATTAACAGCATATATACAGTTGCTTGATAATGCATTATAATAAACAACGGGTAACTAAAATTGCGTCACAACGGATAGTCAATCATTGAGTCATTGCCATCGAGCGCCTGTTACAAAAACAGCTTGTCTTTTTAATAAGTTTTGCTTGATTAATCTGCAGTATGCGATTGTATGCCATTTGCAATAAAATCGTATGAGTGTTTGTGTGTTGTCTTTTTTTACGGATATATTAATGTCATGAAATAATTGATGTTCGCAGTAATTAGTTAATTATTTTATCATTCAATTTAAATTTGAAATTTATAAACTAGAGACTTCACTGTCTTGCCTTAAATACCGTTTTGTTAGATGGCATTGTGAGTTATATTTTAAGGATTGGTTAAAAACACGGGTTCAATGGTTAGAATAGTTTTCAGCTCCAGCGGCATGACTATGAAGTTTCATGTTAATACACATACAATCCACTAGAACATGCCCTGGAAGAAGTTGAAGCTTGAACATAAACAATTGGCAATAGCTTTTCAATCAAGAAATAATTACTGTGCATTGTAATTCAGATCTGTGTACCTAAATGGCGTCAAGTTGATATCTCTCATGGTTTTCAAGACATGTCCAGGACAAAAATTTAATATGCGAATTGTCTAAAGGCAAACACTAAGAACGTGGAAGCAAGAGTTATGATATTTGTTCACTACAATTTCACTCACTGACATCTTTAAGTTATGCAGAAACAAAAGTCAGTTGGTGCCGAAAGCGAAAAATGCAAGGCGGCTGGTTATACGAGCGAACCCTTGCCTAGGATACGCTCTATATTGACGGAAACAAGTTGCACGCAAAGGATCACGGTGATAGATTAGTTTCAAATCTTTCGTGTAACACTAAGGGACTTGCTGATTGATAAAAGTCACATTTTTATTGTTTAAAAGTTTGAGCCCTCATGACATATGTATTTATGAATCTTTGACGAATACTTCTTGTGATATAAATTTAAGTGGATATTTGCCGTTTAACTTATTGACAAAATTCAGCATACAACAACTGGAAAAAAGTAGTGGAATTGTTATGTATGTTTAAGAACCAGCTGATGATACTGAAAATGTAAAACAATCTTAATGATACAATTATCTGGTTAAAACTTGACCACACATTTTTGATAACTAAGATTATTTTAATATCTGTTCAACTTATACATTTATTTAAATTAAGACAACGATATAATTTATTTTCCCGAATTTGTTAAAATTGTGTTGCTGGCGATTTCACTAGCAGAGTTTGAAATGTATGCGATTACATTGTACAAGAATTAATTGTGAATATATCGTCGCTGATTATTGCCCAGATAACGCCTCTGTTAGGGCATCAGTTGAGAGTTCACTAAATAGTCATGGATGCGAATGTCAAAAACATGTTACATCACTTGGGTATTGGTTACGTATTTGAAAATCCAAACGTTGCCCACATAAATACTTTTATCAGCAAGTTCAAATCAAGACTTTTCTAAAATTGTAATGTCTGTCTGTCTGTTCATCCAGCCGTGCGTCCGTCCGTCGGTCCGCCTGTCTGTCTCCCTGTCTGTCTCCCTGTCTGTCTGTCTGTCCCTCCATTTGTCCGTCTGTCCGTATGCACATCATTATGTACATCCGTCCGTCTGTATGTCTGGCTGTCTAACATTGAAGTTTCAAATTGATACATCTTACCCTTGTTTAAGTTATTCCCCGGAAAATAACTACGACGAAAAGTCAGACGAATAACATGAATCCAGAAAAAACAACATAACAACTTTGTTGTTCGGGGGAAAAAGTAATTAATTTATCAAGTAATCAACTGGTTGACATAACACAAATCAATAAATGCACGTTATTGATAAAATATAACTAACTGTTTATTCTAGTTTTTTCGTTGTTCATATAATTGCAAGGCTTATACTAAAATGACTAATAGATATTAAACATCAACGTACATTTCTTGCCCCACATCCCAATGCCACGGCATTTAGATGATGATGATTTTTCTGCGGATCGATGACTTCGGACTGGCACATCTAGAAACTTCAGGTAAAACTATTTATATTTTAAAACTTGTATCACAACATCAAAGTTGTTGGTCAGGGCTACCGCCTGCCTAAAGGTATAGTCTATTTTTGGTTTGATGGGTTTTACATTGTGAATATCATAAAAATCATTTATAAACACGTGCACTGTTTAATGAAGAATATTTTGATACATAACTTATATCTAAAAACTGTTCATTTTAAAGTGATGTATGTTCGAACTATTTTATCCAACGTTTAAAGTTTATAAATTAACAATTGTTAATAAATAACAAACGGACAAGTTCGATAGTTAACAACCAAACTTCTTTATATTCAGAAAACGTTGAAAACGCCATGCTTAATAAATCACGAAACATGGTAGTCTAAAAAGTATTAAATCTATAGGCCAAAGCGATCGCAGATAACCGATATATATATATATATATATATATATATATATATATATATATATATATATATATATATATATATATATATATATATATATATAATACAAGAGAAAATATTGTTGAGCCTTTACTGACCGTTTGTAAGTAACAAAACTTATGACAGTGGCATTGTGTATTTGACACTATTCAAGGTTTTAAAGCCTAGTATTATAAATGATCGGCATCTCATTAGGGCATTCCGATAGTTATGGTCCGTTGTACTTTGTATACAGTAGAGTACACGTACACATAATTTGGGAAAAGGGTGAAATAAAGACGAAATGAATTATGCATTTAATGGTCAAACTGGAGTTTCATTTTGTATTATATTTCAATAAATTGATTTTCAAACAAGTGCGCTTTCTTTTTTCTCTTTTAGTAATCAAGCAGCACCCAATTAATCACAGTTAGCTGCCGTTACAAATGAAAATAATATGAAAGCGCTATGACCAGACAGTAATGTGTCCCATGTAAATATGTTTGAGCTGTACATAAAATGCAATACGTATGCAACGGCAAACATTCATAAACGATGCATTTTCATGGTTGCCTCTTGTCGGCGATCATATAATAAATAGTTACAAATCGGTGGTTAATGTTGAGAGAAGCGCAATCCAGGTTCGACTTGTTATAACGTTCAAATGTTTAATTGACAATAATAAACAATAATAATGATGACGTCTACTTAGCGTGACAATTCGAGGCGACGTCGTACAACGTCGCGCTAAAATAAAAACACTTCCCCTTTCAATAACGAACATCAATCTAAAATACTACATATCTCATAATTGATAATGAAAATATACCTGAGTTTTATTATTACATAAGATGAAAATGTTGCAAGACATATTTCCGTAAACTTCTGGGCAACCAAAACATCGGATTGAAGTAGAATTCGCTGAAACAAAAAGAATTTATTGTTTTAATAAATGAACATCTGTTTAACTATAAATAATCAATGAATATAATCCATTTAATGAAATATTTAACTGCATAACACTATGTCAAATAACGGACTAAACACCTTCCAAAACGCCACCACATCATTTGGTATTACACAATGAGCGGAAGCAACATTCTGAGCATAATACAATGTCAGATCGTTTGCTAAGATCAGTGAGGTTCTTGGTTTCCTTTGCTGAACTGCCTTCAATGTTGCACAACTTAAAAAATAATCATTGGTCCATCAAACATTCACTTTAATTTCTATTTTAACCATATTCTAGGATGCTTATTTATATTTGAAACTGTATTTATGAACGCGAGAAGTTCTTTAGGCCAGAATTTTTTATTAAAATGATTTTCGGATTTTTTTTTCTAAAAGTGTCGGGTAGGAGGACGGAAAAAAAGATGGGTGACCAAATATGCACTCATTTTGAAAATGTAATGGTATGAAGTTCTTTTTACTAAGCAACCACGTACAGTGATTTTTTTTAAACATGTTAATGTGCAAAATGATCATAATCAGATTGTAGGTCTTGATGTGCTTTTTTTGAATTAGTTTGAATTTAAAAAATATCTTAACTGGTTCAAAAGTTATGCATTTTGTTTACTTGTCCATAATAAGCTTTTTGGTGATTTTTTGCTGAGCATTTTGGTCATAGTTCCTGTGCATTTTGCGCACTTCGTGCGTGGAACAAAATAATTTTTTTGCATTGTGCTATCATTTAAATTTATTGTTTTGTTTTAATTGTCTCATTTGGTTGAAACTTTCCATCTCTTTTTTTCACAAGGTATCCATATTTTGCATTAAAAGTACTTTATCTCAACAAACAACAAATAAGCTATTGAGGTTTAAAAGAAGCATTTAATAGTGTATTGTCCAGTAAAATTCAATGCCGCAGACAAATACAAATATCATAATAAAACGCTTTTCAGGGGTTTCACTGGCAAAACAAGTTGTTGCCACTTTATCGCGGTGTGAAAACTGCCGGTAATTCCAACTTTATTAATAAGGACAATCATTTAAGGAACCTTATTACATTAATGAAGAATGGCATTGACTATTTTTTAATTACTTTGAGAAGTATGTTAATACATAAATAACACTAAGTAGAGCTACCTTCATAAGTCTTAATAAGCTTTATTTTTAAATAAATAACATTTTTTCCACTTGATAAACCAGATAAACAACATAATATAATAAAGTTAACAATACTGTAACAGTATGCTGCATAAATGTTACAGAATTATTTATTAAAACCTAGACTCACACAAATATACATCATCTGAAAGGAAAAATAAATCAAACGTCAGAAAATAAAGCATCTCAATTCAATTGTTAAACAGTTACATTTGGTCATTTGGACATGATATACATCAACTTCTGTTTATTATCAAATTTCACAAATTCTAAAACAACACTTATTGTTTGAAGGTTTTCTGTTAGCAGTGGTGGTTGATTTCCATGTTAAATTAAATGAATATTTTTCACAAATATTTCTTGACAGAAAGGCCCAGGATAATTGCCACCATTCATTCTTGTTGTCTGAAATAACACAAAACATATTTTTACAAACTATATATAACACATCAACACATAAATATCACTATCTTTATATGTCCGAATTTTAACATATCCGAAATATAGTACATCGAGTGATATACCTACTTTTGATTTCAAAAATAGTTGGTATCTTAATTAAAATATATCGTACCCAGAACATAATAATAATGGAACTGTTACACATTAATGCTCACAAATGCCTGTTGAAACAAATTAACAAGTGTTTTTGTCATGGTATTGATTAAAGAAATAGCGTCCCTAATTATCGTTATAATTATTGATCTTTGTGACAGTTTATCCCAAGATAACATAATTGATCGTTCAATGTTATACAGGAGCCGTTAATCCGATAATAACCCCCATAAACTTGACTATTTTATTTGGACATTCATGGTTTGAAATCGTTTTAAAAACTGTTGATTTTGCGAATTTTGAACTTTTGGTACGAACCAGTTCGGAACAAAACCGGAGTTTCGTACCAATTTCGTACGCATTGAAAATAACGCAAAAACACATATTATATGCACAAATTCTTCTCTACAACTGCATTAAACAACACATAACATTTTTTTCTTTAAAATATGACCGTATTTGTGCGTTAAATATGGAAGGTTTAAAGTTGATAGGCGTAAATGGGTTTTGCATTTCCAGCACCTTTTAAATTAAAATCGTTCTTTTTTATTGCTTTCATAATAATGTTAAGTCATTTTAATACTATAAATTTTATAAAATTTTATAAAATTGTAAAGAAATAATAAAACATTTACGTACAAATTTATTCCATTCAGGATTTCATTTGACGGTTGCATAATTATTGGGAAATTAGCAGACTTTGCTGATGAAAGCGTTGTACACAGCGTTTTAGAACAAACAATGATGGCGTAGCTTTTGGTAAATTCCAGCGCATGTACATGATGAAGGATGTTCACGTATTAATGTGGGTAATTAAACTGAGTTTATTACGATGATTTATAACTCATTTGAACTTTAAAAAAAAGCCACCTTTTGGCATCCGAAACAAATCGAGATTTTTTTTTGGTTTCGTCAAAAATTGGAGTCGGCGGGTCCGAAAATCATTTGATTAAAATATTATGGCCTTATTTTGTTCGATTCCTATCCAAGTTCTTATTAGAACACAACAGCCTTAACAACCAGAATCACGCAATTTTAATCAAATAATACATACCGACATGTCCCTGCAACCAGCCAAACATTTAAATATTCCACCAAGCAGTGGCATCACTCTTTCAATGTAACACGCCTACAATAATAATAGAGCAATGGGTGACCAATATGTGGTGATCCAAAGCATTCAGCTTAGCAAGGACCGATAATTAAATGCCATCGTCTCCAATTGGCACAGTAATGAATCAATATGTTATTGCTATTAACTACAAGCGTCTTAATTGTTTTTGCAAATTGAATGTATTTGTGATTGAAACTGTATTGAGCAATGCTCAAGAAAACGTAGTGTGTTAAAATAATATCTCTAACAAGAAAACCCGCTCGACTTAGCTTTCACTGCGATGGTATGAAATAAATGTACTGTCAGTCACATGATATAAATAGAAATGTAGCATTCATCGCTTAACTAAACCTGTTCGATGTTTGGATTATAAATAATGCGTTTTAATAAATACATTTATAGTTAGGTGAATGTGTGATGCATATATTTTATGTGCTAGAAGGAGTAAAGCCAAATACATTAGTTCATTTGATATACACATTGTTATTAAAACAATAGTCGTACAATAAGAGAGCAAGATATATTATTCTTGTGCACTGAACGTCCCCGTTATGCGAGTTTACCAACTTAGACAAACGTCAATAGCTCTTAATATTTTCGAGATATGGTCCGGAAAAGATATGTATTAATATAAATAAAGGGCAACAACTTAAACACATGGAAGCTATAGGGCTCTTGGGCACAAAAATCCCCTTCAATGACAGCTTATTTAAGCTAAATTTGAAGTTCAAACCTCTTTTCGTATCCTTGATATTCTCGGAAATTTGAAGATTTAAAATTAAAAAAGGTAATTTTTTGTTCTTGTGAAAACAAGATATACCACGGAAACCGTGACGGCCAGATGGACAATCTGATTCCAGTTGACCTCTCCTAACAAATTTTTGTTTCGGTGGACATATTGACTTTTTAAATGTGATGTTGACAATATGTAGTAGTTTCAAAATTAAGGTATGAAATGTAATTTTTAAATTAAAACATGAAGCGTGATCATGTCACGCATTTACTGTCAACGTTTTAACAATTTATTATAATAATTAGCTTCGCAATATGATTATTGAAGACATTTCAAAACTTGCAATAAAGCGTTCATATATAAATAACAATATTTTTAGGAACCAGTACTTTTTAAACCTAAAATAATTTTAACTCAAGGGTAAAATGTAACTAATCGCATACGTGAGACAACAAATAAATTATACTTTTTAACAGCAGCTTAAAAAACAAGAGCTTGGACAAATAACAACAGCAGTCCCCAAACGAACCACTGTTGCCGGAGTAAGACCGTTACTCCCATACGTTTCATTAACCTTACTAAAATGCTTTTTTGTTATGGCAGGATCGGGACTTAAGTTTTCAATGGTGTATGCAGTCGAAGCACAACAGTTTTGGTTTAGCGAAACAAACGACTGAAATAATTCACGTATGCCCATCTATCAACATATCTAGTTTTCGCAGAATCAAGATTTAAATTTTCACATATTGCAGTAACCATAGCAACAAAATTTTTGTCCCACAAAAAAATGAAACGACATGCATATTTCCCATATGGCCTTCTATCAATAGACCGAGTTTCATCGACGTAGCTAACGTACTTTTTGAGTTATCACAGGATCCAGATTCAGACAGACTGACGGACGAACAGGGGTTATTCTATAGTCCCTTTCGTAGGGGACTAGTAACGTCATTTCAGTAAAAGACGAAGTAGTTGTGCTACGTAATAGTTTGAGAATGACTTACCTGGAAAGTACGAATATACATACTGAAAATCACACATTTAATTCCACAATTTTTAAGCTCAAAATAATAATATACTTTTTCTTAAAGTAATCGCAAACAATCGCTTTTAACATACATTTTAACAACTTCAAAGTTAAAAAGCACAAAACATTTGTCTCATTCGTAACAATAATGTAAAATATTTTGTATCGTTAAAAGTAACTGGTAAAAATCAAAACACTTCATTCCTTATCTTTAGAACAAACAAAAGAAAAATGCAAGAACAACTGGGTACTCGAAATCAAGCATTGGTCTATTCTTCGAGACTTAATCAGAAACCATATCATAACCATCACGTTGTGGTCGAAACCTACATTAGATTTAAAGAAGAACATCCAACACACGTATGTAAATGCTTACATCTATTAAATAAATGCATTTCCTTATGCATCGCTTTTCAGAGAGATGATAATATAGGAATGTCCATCGTCCGTTTGTGCGTCCAGTTGGTAACGTATGAATCGTGTCCGCTCCATATTAAACAAAGCAATTAATGAGTTAGATATATATAAAAGGTTACGTATGAATCGTGTCCGCTCCATATTTAACAAAGCAATTAATGAGTTAGATATATATATAAGGTAATGTATGAATCGTGTCCGCTCCATATTTCACAAAGCAATTAATGAGTTAGATATATATAAAAGATTTCAGGTATTAAGCTCACTGAAACCTGTGCAGTAGACTCATGCAAGTTACGCAAACACTAGGTAAAGGTCGAAATGAATGTTGAATCTTGTGTCTGTATTTTCATGTTCGTTTTATGTATCATGTGCTCGTCGAAAAGGAAATTAAACAAAAATAATGCTATTAGATAAAACCACCATATCGTCACAACATTGTAAGCTTTAAGCCATACATACTTACCAGTACATAGATATACATGAAATATGTATATTTACCCTTTTCTGTAAAATAAGCCAGTATCAAAACACACACACTTTTGTTAAACTACATTATTTATCGTCCTTAAATATTCAAAGCGACTGAATGAGGAACTCAATTTGGTTCAAACAACGCAGTTGTTATCTTTTACCTGTAACATCGAGACTGACATGGTTTTGTTACCATGTATTTTTTCGTCGATAATATAATCTTGTTAAGACTGATAATTGCGGGTAAACATTGACGGTTGCAACTGGGTGTCCATAAAGACGAAGCCATCAAATATTTACACACCATTGGGAAAATTTAATGTGTTGTATAGTTGGGTTTAAACAACAAAATCAAAAGCATAACTACAAACAATTCTATTATAGAAATTTAAATTTCATTTATCGCCATTGAGCAGAACATATTTGAATTTGTAGAAACTGTTTTAAATGTAACCAAGTAAAACAGTTTGGACATCCTAGCTTGTGTTTGTTTGTCACTCAGTGAGGTGATTGCCACACATTTATAGCTTGTGTACTTCTTATCGTCACGAGCCTGACAAGTCACTTTCAGGGTGGGCTATAAACTATCTTGTACACAATTCAAATTTTAAAATAAAGCATTTATTCAACAGTGTCAACAATTAACAAATACACTTATCACAATACATTCAAACATATTTATACTTTACACGTGTTTCCCCGACGGAGTGTACGGATGTTCTTAATCATTTATGTTTATCTCAAATTATCTGTATTTGTTTATTTGACAACTCCTGACATATTCATACCCCAATTGGGAGTTTTCCTCACTATCCCTTGCCTATGATTTGTATTGTCTTTCAAAATAATAAATGTATTAAACATGTAAACAATCAGTTAAAACAATGTAAGTCTCATTTTATTTATTTAAAGGAAATGCAAAATAGTGTTTAATCATAATGGTTCATTTTATGTATTTGTTAAAAATTTGAAAAAAATAGCTGTTCATTATCTCTGCGATGCCTTGTTTATGCCCTGAATTGTATAAATATCAATATAACGTGATATTTAATTGCTTGTTGAATATGCCTTACTAAAACTACAATTTATTATTAAGACATAATTATTTGCATACATAATTCTATGTTCTCTATAAAGTCACACAGTTTTATTGATATATTTTAAATACTTAGGAAGTTAGGCTTAAGAAAAATGACTTAAGGGCAAGCTGTAAATCACAGAATTAAACACTAACAAAATTGTTTCAGCCTTGGCCTCTTAATCCAGTTGTTTGCATGATTATGACAGGAGTATCTATCTCACTAAAATGTACCGGAGGGTTAATAGCAATGTCCAGTTACAACAGGCACACGTACATCGTGTATATATGTTCAATTTAACGTGACTTTGAAATTGAAATTTGCTTACGCATCAAATTGAAAAAAAATCATATATTTTCAAACGCATTCATAGAAAAAAGAGCAAGTCATTTTATAAGGAAATGTATAAGTTTCGTTATAATAACGAGTTCCAAAAACGAGTGATCACAGACGGTAAAATTTAATGAATTGCGTTTTTACTGAAACCAAAACATGATAGTATTACAACATGCTTTTTCACCGTTTTTGGTACATTTAATGTGGATAAATTGTAACATTTCGACGGAATATAACGTCTGTACTTTGTCAATTTGGGTACCAGGAAAAACAAACAGCGAAACATCTCGATAATGTTTATCACTGCTTGAACATAAAATACGCATTGTACATGTATATGAATAATCTAACTCTATAATTGTATGATATTCATTATCCCTAGAACAAACATTAATTAAGAGACAAAAAATGCTACTTTCTTTGCGTTTTGAATGCTATCTGAACATAAAAAAGCCAGTATGGCGTAAGAAAGGAAGTTTTCTACAAATAAAGTAAATACTTTAGGAATGGAAACACAACTTAAACGCATAAATCGAACAATACATTGTAACAGACGTTTCTGATTTGTATGAAATTACTCTTGATTGTATATGTCGATGTTAATCGTTTTGGTGTCCTGATGTGTAGGAATTAAACCGTTCTGGTTTTTATCCATGGTTGTTCATTAGTCGCTCATCATTACAAAAATGGTTTGCTTTTCGACCGATTGATAACGATAAGGCGATAAATATTTCGTTGCAAAACTGCTTTGATCCACGTGCGTGTTCTTTGATTGATATCTTCATTTTCCTCAGATGTTCTTAAGGTCGATACACACTGTTGCATGCTTTACTGTTAATTAATCTGAGGGGCTACATTTAAATTGTTATGCGACTAATGAAATATTTTTCCACGTAGATTAAGTGTAATATCTTAATAGATTAAATATAATTTATATGGCATCGCACATAGGGTGGAACTCAGGATGTAAACTTGAAAAAGTACGATTGATTCAAGATCGTAATTTATAACCTGTATAACAAAAAAAAAATTAAGAATAAAAAAAAGCATACAAATAAGGTAACAGTTATTGTTTTATTTTACAGTGTTTGGGTTTTGTAACCTTGTACTCGCATGGTACAAATAATCAGAGTTAAATACGCATGCCGATGTGTGTATTCTTTGTATTATTTAGTAATTGATGTTGACTTCTTGATTGCTTTTGACTTGAAATGCAATCAATTGATGGTAACAAATAGATATTTAAATAAAAATAAAATTAAACTTTAGCAACGTGAGCAGGAGAGAAACTGGTCGTTCTTTATTTATGAGAAGGAACGTGAAACAGAATAAATTCGCTTACAACACACACACACACACGCAAAACCCACACACCTACAGCAAACAAATGAGCAATACCCACACACTTTACAGCAAACAAATACGTAACACCCACACACTTTACAGCAAACAAATACGCAACACCCACACACTTTACAGCAAACAAATACGCATTACCCAGACACTTTTAAATACAACTAGCGCCATCGCCTTGAAACGGACGATGCCAAATATCAGTTGTTTAACTTGTTTAAGGAGCTCAAAGCTCACACGTGCCCTAGAGTTGTCCCCAAAACTTTGAAGTGTAAATTCACATTATCATGGAAGCATCACAATCCGTATATCATAACAATACGAGAGAATTTCATCATTAAATTACCATTTACCTACTTTATGGTTGGATGCGATTCAAAACTTAATTAACAAAACTTATCGCCACAGTTGGTTTGTATTTTTCAGATAAGCTACTACATTTTTACAACTGGTATATAAAAAAAATCTCAGAAAAAAACAACATTTTTTAGACTTTTTGTCACCAAACTAAAACACTTTTTGTAAACATATAAACATCGAGAGCAAAATCACAATGCAATTAAGTATGTTGTATAACAGTACGGTACAGTGGTACGTATGAACTAATTCATAGCCAAAACATGTATACTTGTATTTTTGTGTTTTTAATTATGTATTCGCTAGCACGAAATCGATGTTTTTGTTATATTATTTAAGTAATAACCAACGTTATATTTGCATTATTTTCCACTAGGATTGATCACATAGGGCGACCAATGCGTAATTCAGCCTTTATCATACATGGAAATTCGAATACAAACACAAACGCCTGTTTGTCATATAGGAAAATTCCTAGAGCGAGAAAACATTGATGAATTATATCATCTCTCTGGTGCCGCCTGGATTAGATTCATTATGTGTGTACTCCGTTTTTGCATATACACTTTAATTATTCGTAGTACGAACTTCCAGTGTATGTTTTCAAGAAGCCGTATTGTAATAATTTGAATTATTTTCTGTGCCGTTCAAATCGTTTTGTGGATTAATTCAGCAAACAGTTCCTTAAACAGAATCAACATTTCTGTCAAGCACGCAGTAACTCTCATTTGTCTTATTTCTGTCAATCATGTCTTCATAATTCATTTCTTATCTTTGGTTGGATTTGGCCTTCTGTGAATTTAGTCTTCCTACAAGGCAATACTACTATGAAAAATATATAATATGTACGACCAATGACATGTTCCCATTCAGACTAACTTGAATATCAGACTAAAACTGATCCAACCAGCAAGCAGACATTGATGCAAATTCTACAGGATATGTCGTCAATAATAACAAGTCATTTGGTGATGTCATTTGAATTTTAAATGACAAAAACGGAAATGTACTGTTGCAAAAATGTGCCCTTGATTTAATACGAAAAAAAACACAACAAAGAATATGTATAGAAAGAGATAAGTACTTTAATTGAGATTATCTTAATCTTCTTTATCAGGGAAAAATTATACCGTTTATTTAATTTTTTTAAGTTCAAGTTTTAAAAGATTGTATTATAATTACCAATGTGTAAACAGTTTTTTTTTATCTATTTTTTTCTAAGGCAGTATTTTGGACAATAGAGGATATTAAATGGGCTCAAGTGGAACTTAATTAAAGTGTCGGTCATTGTAGGTGCCTTTGTCCGTCCAATAAAAGAAAATATATTCGTATGGAAATGACTCTTATCACATAAAATCTTTCAAACATACATATCATATTTTGTTTTGAAATATAATGTTTTTTTATTATATATATATATATATATATATATATATATATATATATATATATATATATATATATATATATATATATATATAGGTAATTGTGTAAAACATATAAAACATGCTATGCATAAAAAAGTTCGATTATTTATTTGAACGTTTCAAACAAAAGTTTGCTTGTTTACTCGTATGCGTATCTTATGTGCTGAGTCTATCTAAAAGCACACAAAAAGTAGCATGATTTGTTTTTTCGGATGCATGCGTCTAAATTCAGGCATGAGTGCCTTGGATTTGTCTGTGCTTATTTTTTAATAAAAAAGTACAAAGCGATCAATTTGTAGATAATTTATTATTTCATTAAATAAGACACGAGTTTAAATCCGTAAGAATTCTAGTATATACGTTCAACACGTCTTGGCACATAACCACTGTGCCGTGATTGACAAAATCCTCTCAGAGGTTATCTGTATTATCTCTGTTATAATTAAACGTACAACTGCTTTCACAGGATCAGTCAGACAGGCAGGAATGCAGGCAGACAGGCAGGCCGGCAGGTAGGTAGTAATGTTGGCAGTCAGTCAGTCAGGTTGGCGTGCTAGCAGTCATTAAATAATTCATTCAATCAATCAGTCAATCAATCAGTCAATCCATCAGTCAATCCATCAGTCATTCAGTCAGTCATTCATTCAGTCAATTAGTTCTTCTTGCATTCACTCTGTCAGTCAGTCAGTCAGATAGTCAGTTTGATAGTCAGTCAGATAGTCAGTCAGATAGTCAGTCAGTCTGGAAATCAGTATGCCTGTTAGGCAGTCTTGCAGTCGGTCAGTCTGGCAGTCGGTCAGTCAGTCAGTAAGGCAGGCAGTTCCACGTGTGCCTATCTGTGTAATATATTTCAATATGTGTATTTGTATGTCTGTGTTTAGCTGATCTGAAAAAGTAGTTCTCATGGGGAGCTTTAATGATACCCTTATTTAAGTCGTCCGAGCATGCCTACGTGAGGTGTGTTAAGTCTTTTTTTTAACGAATTCACCAGCTTTACCCCTAGACAGAGTTTTTTGAAAACTTACGGAAACAATCATTGGATGACACTTGGTAGTCACACGGTATCAAATAAGTCCGATTGTTTGCAAATTGATAACGGGCCTTTGATCAGTTTTTTTCTGGGGGTTAAATGTTTTATATAACCTTATAAACTACATTACTCCAAATGTATTTTTGAGAACCACAAGGGTCAGGAGTTATACTGGGTGTTTTAAATTATTTTTGTAGAAATTTCATCTGAAATCAAGTTTGGTCAAATCATGTACTTGGGGTCTAACCGTACCACGCCCGAGGGGCCACATGCTTTATGACTTATATAGTTATAAACTTCGTCAATAGTATTCTCTAAAACTGTAAGTGTTAGGTTTTTAATATTTCAAGTTAGACATCGCATGATGGTCCTCTGCTCAGTTTGATCAATCATGCCCCTGTCGTCAAACATGGTCCATCCCTAGGGGTTACTTTGTTTAGATGTTTAAAGTGAAAACTGTTTTGTGTTTATGTTTTCTCAGACCTAATCGAATACGTATCACACAAAATGAAACACCTGAATTAAAACCACAATTATCACACAATATTCAGAAAATGCATCAAGTTAGTGACTAAGAGCCTTTAGGCCCTCCTGTTCCTTTTATTTCCGTCCGTCATTCCGTCTGTCCGACTATCTGTATGCGTATCTTTTTGTACATTCTACCGTCGGACACCGGTTTGCCTGTCTTTTTGACCGTACGTCTCTCCCTCCGTAGGCCCTTCCTACCGGCATTCATCCCTCCATTAAGGCCGTCTGCCCGCCCAGCTGAACACCCGCCCGTCCGTGCGTCTGTCAGTAAGACATAATGAGCATGGTTGCACATGTGTCATTCATTTTAACTATTAACGACGTCTTTACGATGTTTCTTTGTTATTCAGTAAGCGATCAAAACGTGCTCATGGGAAGCTTTTGTGATCACCTTGTTTAAGTCGCTCGTCATGCGTCATCAATATTTCCTTGTGATCACTCTAGAAGCCACATTTATAGACCAATCTTTGTGAAATCTCGTAAGATTCTTTCACTCAATTATATCTCGACCGTGTTTAAAACTCAATCAAGTGCGGTCAAAAGGTCGGTAGGTCAAATTACAGAAAAAGATTGTGAACATTCTAGACGTCTGATTTTTGTCCAATTGTCGTGAACTTGCACAGAGTTCGCCTTCTAGGGTTATATTACCTTAGTTGGAAAATGGTTCCGGGCCTTTAAAAAAATGGCGTTCAGGAGGCGAGGCAATTTGCTTTATATAGCTATAGTGAACCATTGTTAATACTCTAACATTCACATTTGTCAAATCTTCATGAAATTACTCACTCAGAAACATGGATATAATATCCGTTTATATCGGCTGCGTTCTAAAATGGTTCCGGTTCATTGAAAAACATAACCCACTGGGGCGGGAAGTTTTCCGTGTATGTATATAGTGAAATCGTGTGAAAACTTTAGAAGTTACATTTGTGTCAAATCTTCATGAACAGTAACTTGGAACATTTGTTCTAATGGTATCTCGGCTTAGGTAAAAATGGTTTCGGTCCACTTAAAACACATCCGCCAGGGCTTGGGCAGTTACCCTCATATTGCTATAGTGAAACTTTATGAAAACTCTAGCAGTCACATTTGTGTCAAATCGTCAGAAAACTGGCTCAGAACTTTTGTTTTACATGACATATTGGTCAAGTTTAAAAATGATTCCGGTCTTTCAAAAAAACAACACAAGCCGCTCAAAACCAATCAGTTCCTTCGAGCCTCAGGGGAGCGACCAATGGCCTTTGGTCAACTTGTTTAAAGAAACGTCCAAAGCCGTAATCCTTTTTTTGTTTATCAAGCTTTAGTAAAATTTCAGATCTTCTCAAGCGAGTGATAGACCATTACCGTGACGCTGTTATCTGCGTACCACTGTCCACATTGAACCCCAGTTTCGATATACGAGTACCAGACATGTATGCCAATCCAAACATACACAGGATGAAAATCGAAAAAGATAATAAACGCCTGAAACAAGAGCAAATATTCACATAAACAGATTGTTTTAGCGGAGGTGTTCGACATATATATTTCGTATTATGCTGCTTTAAAATCGTATTCTGCTGCGCAATTAGTTCACGATTGGTATTCATGCGCCGATAGAGAAATCTACACAAGAACAAATGATGTTTGGTGACGTTGGTACCCTTCAGAAATTCAAGTTTCCCTTTTTTTATCTCGTTGCGCGATTTGAGAGAAAAGACATATGTAACGCATATGATAAAAACACAGCTCATTAACAAATTCCACGCTGAAGACGAACTGGAGAGTGCGTACAAACTGGTCTTAAAAATATTGGAAAATGTGATGTACCTTGTCGTTCAAGACGGTCTAGATGAGTGGCCTGGTGAAAATATAGAACGAAATATATTAAACCAAACGTGGAAAACAACGATGCTATTGCATAGGATGATTTCTCATTTGTTTTTTTTAAATAAAAAAGAAACATCACCGTTGTTCAACATATCAACTAGCTTATTACTTAAAATCGGTTATTGTTTTTTATTTGAAACATGATTTTTAAACCTTAATAAATAAGGTAAAAACATGTTGAGTTGGTATATAATAATATAGATCTTGAACTACAGCACTGAATAAAAGCTACATAGAGCACTTCAATAAATTTAAATTCTTCTCAAACCATTCTGTAGGTACGCATCTATAATTTAATTATAAAAAAACACTACTTTATTTACAAACGAAAGGGAAAACCTTTGTTTTTCGTCTCCTGTGTTTTTATATTCCATATCTAACAATTCACTGGAGCATTAAACATAAACAAACATATCGATCCATGTAATTCAATCCTAGAAGGAAACTTTGATTTTGTTACATTGTAAAGTCGTAAGTAGTTGCCTTAATAAATAAGTCCATCCCTTCTGTATCAATCATCCATGTATTCCAGTTTGCTCCATACATTCCAGTTTGACATAAATCTAACTCACCATTTATATAAGATTTTTTTCTTTAATAATCATCGCTTCTGTATTCAGAAAATGCTTATCCGGTACTATAAAGCATTGGTTATTCAAACGAAACAATATATTAAACTTGGTTTACATTTGACATTTTAATCTCATAGCGATTTCGCAAACACTGGAAACAACTGTGTTCTCTACAATGTATTTTTTATAAAGATTAATGTTCATAAATTACCGAGTTGTTCATTTATAAGGGAAAAGTAAAGCTTCTTTTTAAAACAAAACACTTGAAATCTTTTTTTTTATTTTAAAATGTGTGAAGACGTTTACTCGCTTAGGCGGCCATATTTGCGAACGCTACGACATCCCTTGACCATTCGTAACTTTTACATTGGAATTTACGCATTCGTAGCAGTTGGTTCATGGTTGCATAAGATTCTTTTTATGAACCGCTCGGATTTTCTTACGACGTTTATAAGTATAATTACGTAAGAAAACGTGCGTACGATCGTGGTAACAGAGTTTTCTAGATCTCGGCCGTTAATCACGCGCGCCACCTCTTTGTTGAGATGCATTTATAAATGAGCATATGCAACTTCCGAGGTGGCGCTCAGGCCCGCATGTTTTGAAATTTCATGGATAATTAGGTTTTATATGTTTTTCAACATATTTCACATTATTTTTTTAAATAATGTAGTGCGATTCATCCAAAAATGTACAGACCCATACATTATCAACCCATTTAAAAACGTGAGAACCTTTATAAGTTGTGGCATAGTGGAGTTTTAAAAAGCATTTCAATGAGTTTTTCCTGTGTGACAAGAAAATTTCCACCCAATTAAATCGCGAATGGCATTTAACGATTGCGTACAACATGAATTGGATGTTGCATGCACAAAAAATATTGGCTTCTTGCCGACGTGGTAGATAATTTTGCATTGTTTGAAAAGAGATGGAGCCAATGCTTAGGAGATGGCGCTAATGATAGGATATGGTGCCAATGAAGGATGTATCAATTAACAGTCGTATTGGAATGAAATTTTTTCACATCACATGACTTAATTTTGATAGATAATTTAAATTGTTATATTTATTTAATTATTCAACATACATACGAAGGCCCAGATCTTTACAGAACATAAACACATTCTATAATAAATAAGATGTAGTTTGTTAAATATATAAGTCATCAACTCAATTAAAAAGTCACCAACATGAATTAAACATATTGTATGATAAATTCCAAAACATGTGTAATACTCAATAAAACCAATAACTTAATTTCAACATTATCAAAATAAATCATCGGCAGCAATATTTGTATACAATATGATTATTCACGAAATAAATATTAGATAACACCTCTTCTTGAAACGATGATTTGTGTCCCTTTATCCAAATGCTTAATTTACAAAAAACGCAAAGGTCAATGAATCTTAATTAGGTTCATATATACTACTCACAATTTGCT
The DNA here is from genome assembly GCF_020536995.1 of Dreissena polymorpha. Classification (NCBI taxonomy): domain Eukaryota; kingdom Metazoa; phylum Mollusca; class Bivalvia; order Myida; family Dreissenidae; genus Dreissena; species Dreissena polymorpha. Next base: position 5,368,590 of record NC_068362.1, read on the forward strand.
AAGGATCACTTTTTATTTTCACATGATCTTCAATTCAATTTAATTTAATTTAAAATTGTTATTTTACAGGTTTTGATATTAGAATGTGTGTTCTGATATTATTTTTATGTATTGATTTATAATTGATGCGTGACGCTGGCTGAATCTAGCTATGGGTGATCTTCAATTTAAATATACTATAAAAAGTGATCCTTAGCAAATTTTGAGTAGTATATGTTGTTTTTCCCAGTATCAAGTCAAAAACAATGAAGAAAGCTCAGTCTTTTCCCGTTAACTTGTATGTATAATACATGTACACTTTTCTTATCTTATAAAGACGAACGTTGAAAGCCAACAAGACATTATGAGAAAACAACTCTTTCTAATTCAAACCGCACGCGACTCAAAGGTGCTGAAGAAGTCAACTTACAAGAAAAATGTAAGTCCTGTAATAGAAACCATAACATAAAATATTTCACTATAAAATGCTATAAATGTGCATTGGCGCCACCTCCTAATCTGAGCACCACCTCCTTGGCATTGGCTCCATCTCTTTTTGAAAAATGCAAATGTATCTATTAGATCGGCTAGAAGCCGATGTTTTGTGCACGCATTAACTTGTCCAGGTTCAAAGCAATCGTGTTATTTAATGAGCTGGGAGTTTGCTCGTTCATCGCTTTGAACAGTCATAATTTCATTAATTGGTAAGCAATTTCCATTATTAGTATTAATTAATAATGATGTTTTTACTAATTAATATCATAGACAAACGCTAGCCACCTGTGGACCGGATGCGATCAAAATCACTTGGCATCAACCTTCGCTTCAAATCAACCAGAATACCTATTTGGAAACGTTATAGCATTGCAAGCGTTCTAAAGATAATTTTCGAAACAGAATCTCATGATAAAAGCCATTTCCTCATAATAGCTATTAGTATTCCTTTTATACTTAGTTACAATCAATCTAAGCAACCATAATGTTTCACTATCATAGACAAAAAGGTCTCCAGATATAAATATCGTTACAAGATGGCATTTTAATTTACAGACTTAATCATCAGCAGCAATATCTTGACTCGTTTGGCCGTTGGTGGGATACGACGAGACACAAATCCCCTCCAGTCATATCTGGTGTGTGATGCTGAGAGAAATTAATCCATGGGAAGAGATGTCCACTCTTTTACATTGTCTATCCAGCTTTTCTTCTGACGGTCCCAACGTCGACTCACCTCTAGCGTGCCCTGGAGAGCAGTCTTGAACATATATTATTGCATAAACTCTATCTATAATGCCCTCTGGGGGGGGGGGGGGGGGGGCGGGGGGGTACAGAAACTTGGCAAAAGTAGAGCTTGAACGGGATAAATCGTGTATTTACAAGGCGATTCACGTCCGTTCAAGCCCTGTAATGTGTTTTTCATAGCCATAAACTGTTCCACGCGCAGTTACTTCCCTTAGTCTTCTTTGAGTTCTTCTTAGTGGATTTAATGAAGTTATTATGAACTTTGTTAATAACACCAGCCTTCGACGACTTTCCAAGCATAAATGGGGAACTAAATAAGCACCACTTTCCTCATGCATGCAGGGATAAAGGCAATGGATATTTCAATATAACTTTTCAAATTATACCATCTGCAATCTCTTGACAACATCTTTATTTTAATTGCAACGTTAATGAAGTTAAGGTTATTAACTCAACAATGTTAAAAACTATGCTCTAAATGTAAGTGTTTTATGTGCCCTCAACGTTTATGCTGCATGCTTGAAATACGTCAGTGACAATATGTTTGCAATATTAAATAATAACAAATTTAGTTGGAACGGAATAAGATAAACCTATACAAAAGAAACATCTAAGAAAACAATGACTTATTTTGACGATATATTTATCCGTCACGACCAGTAGATTCCAAAATTATTCCTCATTTCTTACTTTGCGCGGCTGCATTTCAAATTTGCATTAATCCACTGTTTAAACACATTTTAAATCGAAAACTGCTTATCTGAAAGTAAAGCCTAGTTATTTCTGATGATGACCGACTGATGCATATGTAAAACACAACCTTGAACTTTATGGCTTCATATGAAATAATTGAATTATTTTGCCGATGTAGAATGAACAACACATATTGTTTTCAATGATATTTTAATTTATTTTGGTATGTGTTATTTGTTTATAATAGCGACAATACACATTTTCTAGGACATGATCCTCTGCGGGAGCGGATTTTTCGAGCGCCCGCTGATGATCATGCCCTCGAAAACGTGTACTATCCCTTTAGTCGTGACGTGTCCAAACAAAGCCAGAAGGGGCTCTTGTGGACCAACAAGTGTTGCATTCATGTATTGAATGTACTCGTTGGTCTTGTGCTGTGTGTAGGATACTCGGAGCAGCCTTGAGAGACATTTATGTTCAAGTGCCAGTAACCAGCGTTCTGTGTCCGCGTGAAGGGTCCATGTCTCGCAGCCGTAGGTCAATGTTATGGTGTTTTCATTTATTGCTGAAGTAAACCTATTATAAAATTACGTGGATATAATCTATGCTAAGGCAACTGCATGCCCACGTTACGGAACACTTTCAAGAATAAAATGCAAAGTTGTTTTATGCACAGCTAGTGACAAGGAATAATGTCTTGACTTTCGATGAATGATGGCTTGCTTCAATTCTAACAGTAATAAAGACAATCTCACAACGTTTTTGTCAAATTACAAATGCTTGACAAGGCGACTAGTGTGTTTGTGGCAAAAGCATTATTGAAAGGTCAGGAATAAATAAAGAAATATATACTAACGGAACACGAAGGAAGTTTGTGACCGATATGTACCTCGGTCGCTTTGTGATTACGAAAACGCAAAACGGTTTTCAGCGTGTAAAGCATTATTGTCTGCAGCGTCAAAATGCTCCACAACAAAGAATGTGTGTATGCTTGATTATTTAATATGGGCGTTATACGTTTGAATTTTTGAGAATGTGTTTCTATGTATCGAGTAAATTTGTTTTATAAACGCTTTTATATTACACATCTTAAAAAGACATACATATTCTACTTACATAACGAAGTTGGGGTAAGGTTGACTGTTTACAAGATTTTATCAATCTTCTGTATATTGCACCGTTCTAAAACATGACCTTCATTCAAACATGTTTCAATTGCACACTTTTACCATATCACCAACGTATGACCATCGCATGATAACAATTGCTCAATGTGCGCATGCATATCAGTTTCTATGGCATACACACACATCATATCCCTCGTATGCATACACTCGCTTACATTTATACCGTTTGCTTAAATTATAAGACATTTTACCAATTGTACAGAATATATACGTGTATGGCGATTGTGCAATTCGTTTATCCGATATTCGGTACATGCTATTTCCTTACTTACATTAGGTTATAAGTTTGGATTATTTTGCTTATTACAATCATACAACATTGAATCGCACACATTCGATCATTGTATTTATTCGGACAACGGTTGAACAGATCACCCACAAATTGTTTCTTTTAATCATGCAAGCATGTTTATTTTGGACAACGAGTCTCAAAGAGACCTGCAAAGGATTCCCGACTACTCATTTAATCTTAATAGAAAGTCAAAACAGGGGAATGTCGTGTATCGAGCTGACTGTGTATATGTAGTATGTGTACAAAGGCGTCGGTAATGGCCGGGTTAAAACAAAGATAAAGTTTCACCTGGTATCACATGGTTGGCGTATGATAACGGGTTTTGCATCAATCAGTTATTATGTATTTGCGTAGCTATTTAGTTTGTCTTCTATACATTTTAATGTATAATTATTAATGTACGTGTTATTATTGAATATTAATCACACATATAAATTCATATAACTTAATAAAAACATGAAATAACGCTATTCGCAAGTACAGCTTTTAAAAGTTTTCTACAAATATTTCCAGTTTACTATTGTGTATGAACAGATTAAACACTGTTAAAAACATAAATCGAAACAAATCGGTGGCGAAATAAAAACGCCCAAATATATCATCTATGTGCTAGAAAGATGTTATGATTAACATCATGAACACGTTATTCAATTACTGATATGTGGCCGTGGAAGCACCATCCTTTCAGTT